>NC_055976.1:4612134-4762134 GCF_018492685.1 Alosa sapidissima
TGGAAGCCCTTTGTCCTTCCTTGTGGCAATGGAAATATGCTCACTTGTAATAATGCAGCATCAAAACAGACTGTTATGAGGGTCTTAGTGTAATGCAGTTCAATGCAGTGCAGTGTAATGGGAAAAGCGTTAAGTAGGTAAGTACAAAAGTCCAATGATTAACACTTTAATTTAAACTTGACAGTGAATGTGAGTCAGTGAAGAGTGAATGTGTATATTTTTGTAATCGTTTACCTTCGTCCTGTCCCCTAATGAGCTTCTGGGTTGTCCTCAGAAGGTTGGAGCGCATGCGGGTCACCTGATCCAGAAGGTTCCGTCTTGGAATGTCATAGGCATTCCGATAGGCCTGGGGCTTCAGATCCTTCACAGGAAATAGAGGGAGAAAAAATGTGAAAAGAGAAAAATGTGATTTATGTCTAATGTTCAAAGGCCTTCTTGAATCTGATCATATTAAGCAAACAGTGCTGGCTTTTCATATCCCCCTCTGCCAAATCGATCTCAACCCAAAAAAACATGATCTCTGGCGTTAATATTTCATCGATGGCCTGGCGGTGGTACCTTGTTGAGCAGTGCGATCTGGAAGCCAGCAAACTCTTTGAAGTTGATGTCGGCGAGCCGCAGCGGCATCTCCCCGGTGATCCCCTGGAGCAGCTGCTTGAAGTCCCGGCGGTGCGCCAGCGACAGGGCGTTGGAGTGGTTCTTCACCTTGATGCCCGTTTCCTGAGGGGGCTTCTTGCCCACTGACGCAATCAGACGGTCTGACTCGATTTTGGCCTGTGAGAAACGACAAGGGTCTAGTTAGCCAAAGAACAGCTAATCCAAGAAAATACAAGGCAAGCACATCAGCAGGGTCTTGTTTCTTTTCATGTAACTGCTATTGTTGAACATTCGTTTCATGTGCTTCTTGCAGATATAATAAATAATAGATCCCTGCTGGCTTGTCTCGGTCTGAATATTCTCCCCCACTGCTTTCCTGTCAGTGTCAATAAAAGTGGACTTGCGCTGAGCTGGACCGGGCCGGCTGGACTGACCTGCTGGCTGAGCTTCTTCAGGTAGGAGATGACGCTGTAGCTCAGGCCGCAGTCCATGTTGTCGGAGATTAGATTTGGAGCTCCCATCATCCTCAGTGCCTTCTTCAAGGGCTGTAGAACAGATAAGATGATAGCAGTGTTAATAAAGAATATCATCCTAATATACAAATGTGCTTTTAAACAACATTTTATTGATATCATATATTAGATATTATTGAGATTAATTAACTAAGCAGGGTCTTACCAGTAGGAAATATGGTGGCATGGACTTCAGGTAGATCTCAAAGGCCTGTCGCCATTTTAGGTTTGGCTTCAGCTTGTGCACTTTAAACAGGTCGTCTGTTGGGAGACATGTTTGCGGGAGACAGTGAGAAAAGAGGAAGGAAACAAGAGACGGAGAGATGCTAAGGAAGGTACTGTGCTCCATCCAACCCCTGGAGGGCTTTATTTGGCTTCCATGGTAACATAGCTGACACATTCATTTAGTCAAGCTAAAAGTCTTGAAAAGGCGACGGAAGCACAAGACAGTGACAAATGCTCCAGTAGGCCCCCCGGGGGCCGTTGATGTAGTCTCTGTGCCCTGAGCGTCTGGCTCTTTGATTTGCTCCTCTGCCTAATAGAGTTTGAGGGTTAATCAGGCTAAATTAAGAAGTATGAGTGCATGGATGGAAAATGTGGCCATACGCTTCTAACCAGCTGAAAAATCTCTTTTTACTGCCTATGTTTTTCTGCCGATACACAACCCAACCGCTTTTCCTCCAACAGAACCACTCATTATAATAATCTAAACACCAGTTCTTCAAGTGTTCAAGTTTCCACCATATCCTGATTAGCTCCGATCCTCCACCATCAACTTTCAGTGTAATGCTATAGTGTAAGTTGAAGCCCTATTTAAACTTTCTTTAGCCTTCTCCATGTGCGTGTCGAGTGTGCTTCAGCAAGTCATGCACGCCGCGTGCTGGGACACATACCAAGCAGAGGCAACAGGACAGGGTAGTTGTAAGGCATGACGAAGAGGTTGACACAGGTGAGCGTGGTGCTCGCTTTCAGGTAACCAAACGGGTGAGCCAGCTCGCTGTGCTTCCCACTGCAGTTCACAAACACCTGAGACGGAGAAAAAAAGAGACAGAGAGGGGGAGGGGGAGAGAGAGAGAGAGAGACAGAGGGAGAGAGAAAGAGAGAGAGAAAGGGTTACAATGCTGTAGCTTCAAGCTCTTTAACTCCACCGTTTGTCTTAGTATTCAACCGAGCACGCACGGCGCTGCCTCTGGGACCAGTGCTGCGGTGCCCCGCGCCATGCCTCGTTACTCCAGGAGGCCCCCCTAGAGACGCTCCTACTAAACCTGTCCCCTCCCCAGACTCCCACCCACCCAGCGCTGCAGCCCAACATGCCGGCCGTCCCCCAGGGGCAGAGCAGGGATGGGGGCGCTTTCCAGAGATGGCCTCCCTCGGCGCGCCACCTGCCGTATCTCTGCGCTCATGGTGCTTAATCAGTCTGGCTGCTAACCGCTAACATCTTACCATTCCCTCGCTTATTATTGCTGCATAGGTGGAGTACCTATGGAGTACCAATCCAGTGTGCCAACTCCAAGCCTGGAGCGGTTTACGACACTCAAAGGGCATGGTCATGGCGTGTTTATGGGTTGATCTGATCTGGGCCATGTCTCCATGCCCTTTGATCCTCTCCAGACTCATGTGGGAAAATTCCACATTTTAAAGGAGCGTAGCAGACTTGACCTCACCTGACCTCATCAGAGATTCCAAAGTGGTGCAGGGTGAATGGACAGAACATTGCATCATTACATCTAAATGCCCCCAAGCCTGTGAGTCATCGACAGAACATTAGCTGTGAACAGAACTACTTATTTGTATCTGCCTAAAATAGAACCCGGATATAAAACAACTTACAAGCTGCCTTGAGTTGTGTTTGTGCCAAGCCTCTTTTTTTTACAACAGGCTTGTTCTGGCACAGTTGATAAGTGCTAATCTGCAAACCATACATAATCCTGAAACACCATCTCATACAAAGATTCCCAACATACACTTCTGACTAGCTCTGCATCCATTCAAAATATAGCACTGTATAGTATAGTTATTATGTCTGTGTTGCCAACGTGAAGCCTGTTATTATTATATTGTTGTATCTGTCCCACCCAAGGCTTTGTATACAAATATAATTCGGCTTTTCACCTATTTGTTTAGACAAATAGTACAAGACAAGCTACATAATTAAATGGGCAGTGTTGGGTGTGCGAGTTCATCCTGCTTTGACTGTCAAGGCGGAGCCTACCTGCCAGCACATGTGCGGTGACTTCCTCTCCAGGATGTACTGCGTGAGGGGCGAGGGCTCCAGCTCGTACTTGTCGAAGGGCAGCTTGTCTATCACCATGGGCTCACAGTCCACGCAGGAGAAGCGCACCACCGGGTGGGCAGAGCGCGGCGGCTGCCAGGGAACAAGACAGGACCAGAGGGATGGCATGGGATCAGCATGGTGTGTGTTAAGAGAAGACACTGAGGGAGTGGAGCATGGGCCCAGTTGGGTGGAGGAAGCCCCCACCCATACCAGACACATGGCATCATAAGCTGTTTATCTATATCAGACCCACACACCCATCCACACACACACACACACACACACACACACACACACACACACACACACACACACACACACACACACACACACACACTTAGGATACAGACACTGATGTTAAAAAGGGATGGCTCCACAGACTTGTTGGCTGTCGCTCGAAAGCAGGGCTTGTGTGTGTTGTGTATGTTTAGGCCTTTGGCCCCCAAAAATAATGTCTGTACATGTCAAGTCAGAGGCATTGGGTTCCTCTGTTGCAGGCCTGCAAAGCCCAGCCAGCCACTATGTTAAACCCTAAACCCATGCCCACACACATATCCCACGGCAACGCACCAGCTTACAAAAAAAACTCCTTTCAAGCTCTGACATTCGAAAATACCCACACTAAAAACAAAGTCTAAAAAAAACAAGATTTCTAAAGCAACAGGAACAAGAGCTTCTGCTCACGCCCACTGTGCTTTTCAGTTTCATGCGCTCTGGAGGACGAGGGAGAGAAGCGGAGGAAGGAAATCATATGGCTGGCAGAGCGCGAGGTCAAGGGAGGGCACCTGAACATTAAACCCCCTCCTGCTCTCTCCATTAAACAGACTGATCAGGGTGTTCAGGGGAGAGCCAAGATCCCTGCCTGATATGAGGCCTCCGGTCTCTTTGATCAGAGTAAATGGCCTGAGCGGAGCTGAACTCTGCCCTGCTGAGGCCTGATCACACTGAAGCCTGATGGGAGTTCCACAAACAAAGCCTGAAGCCATTACAGTGTATGATCATCCTTCAGTACTGCTGGCTTTGCAATCTCTGCACTCGGTGTCCCGTGAGAATCCCAAACGGCCCACCACCCTTAAGGAACCGCGGCTGATTGATGAGTGCCTAAGCTGGTGGCCAGTGGCCAGCCTCCCAGAGGAGAGCGTTTTAATGCCCTGTAAAAGCCCCCTCCCCGGGCGCGCGAGGCCGCGTGTGGGGGGTGACGAGGAGCGTCCCTAAAGGAAGGTGTTCCTGACGCTCTGTGTGCTCAGAGCGCAGCACACGAGGCCAGATGGGCTCCCGTACAGCTGCAGTGGGCTTGATGTTCTGGAGCAGGAGGAGGGCTGGGATGAGCACAGACGAGAGGAGGAGGAAGCATCAGAGTGGTGATCAGTGTGTGCGCATGTGTGGAGGAGTGAGTGGGTGTGCGGCTGAGTGTGCATGTGTGCCAGTCTGTCAGTATGCTTTCTCCAAGTCTCCATGGTAGGCAACTTTTAGGAGTGTGAGAGTAGCATCTGTTTTCTGGAACATCTGGTTGAATCTAAATTACAAAATGCTGCTGACTGCAAGTGAGGCAAACTGTGGCTTCCTTCTAGTTTCACTATTTAGGGAACGACTCCCATCTCCCATAGGACAGTCTGACCTTGGCATGATGGTACAAAACAACAACACCATTTGTGCTGAGCGGTTTTCATACTTATGGCTGGTGACCTGTCCTGTCTGACTGAGTGCAGTAAGAACAACTGGTGGTCAAACGGATGCCAATGCTCACCAGAGTGGGCGAGTTCTGGTCGGGCCAGAAGGACTCGGGGATGGGCCAGTGGCCCACGGGCACCCCCGTCTTGGGATTGGGACGCACATAGATGAGCTTGTGGCAGCTGTGCCAGGGCTGTGGACTGAAGGACGACACGGACCGGGTCGGATCAACCTGCCCATCTGCAAGAGGAGGGAGAGAGAGAGAGGGAGGGACAGCAGAAGAGAGAGGCCATAAATATCTACAAGCCACTCAGCTACTCCACCCCAAACCTAAAATGCTAAGTGGACATTCCCTTCCTCCGAATACACTCACACACATCTGCTTACAAGCCACCCAGCCTGCTCAGAGTGTCCCGGCTGCTCGGTGACATACATCACTGTTCTAGACTCTGACTGCTGATAGCTGATCCTACCTTCTCCCAGCACAGGGGGGTCCGGCCCCGTCTTCTCAAAATTAATCACCACACCGCTCAGAACCTTCTGCACCAGAGACTCCAGACACTGGTTGAGCATTCTCTGAGTGCGAACACAGTACGAACGGCCTGAGGAGTAGATCAAGAGGGAGAGAGAGAGAGAGAGAGAGAGAGGGGAGTAGGGGTAGAGGACAAAGAAAGAAGGAAAGAGACAAAAGAAAAATCCATGAGGTCCACAAAGCAGTCATTTCAACTGCCACTCTCACAGCCATGAAGCCATGGAGCTCATGTGTGTCCAGCATGCACACACTGCTGCTGTGTGGGGTGTTTATATGTGCTCTGTCGGCCAATGTGCTCCTCTGACCTTCCCTCATGGAAACGTATCTGCTCTGGATTACTTAACACAGTGGAAACCGCTCTGGCAGCCATGCAGTGGGGCGGAAACGGCACTAGAGCAAGTATTTGTGCATGTGTGGGTGCCTGTGTGTGTATGTGTGCTTAAGCACATGTGTATGTTTTTGTGTGGTGGGCGTATTGTGTTAAATATTCACAGGTGTATTCCCGTTTTGAATGTTTAAGAAGACTGGTGTGTGCACATGAATGTATCTGTGCATGCACGCCTGTCCATGTGTAGGAAAGTGTGTGCATATAGGTGTCTACTGTAATTTCCCAACTATTAGCCAAGGTTTATACATTGATTTTGCTAAATTTCTTCAGCTATGAGGTTAATACACCGGGGCTATGAGGTTAATACACGGTATTAATATGGTTTTGTTTTTTAACTTGCATAAAACATTGTCCTGCTGTTTATACACAATGCGGCGAATACACAGGAAATTATTATTACTGTATGATGCGTGGGTGTGTGTCTGAGAGTGTGGTTGAGAGTGTGAAAATGTATATGAGCACACACATATTTGGTCATCTAGATGTGGTTTGTGTATGTGTGATGACCTGAATGAGAGTGTGAGTGTGTGTGTGTGTGTGTGTGTGTGTGTGTGTGTGTGTGTGTGTGTGTGTGTGTGCGCATGCGTCCATCTCTGGCAGAATAATAGTTAAGAGCTCAGGTGCTGTGGTACCTCCAGTAACTTCACACATCTGCGTAATGGCCGACTCGTCGGTGGGGACGCTGCCCAGCTGCTCGTTCTCCGGCATGGCGGCACCGGGCAGACGGAGCACCAGAGCGAAGAGGCGCTGGTCCCAGCGGAACGGCTCCTTGGTCAGCTCACTGCCTGGCAGCGGGGAGTTCAGAGGGAGGTGCAGCTGGGAGGAGAGAGAAGTGAGAGGAGTCAGCGCAGCTCCCCACAAGCGGAACAGGAGACATTGAAACAGTAACCAATTCACAGTCCTCCCTTGCCCACTAGAGGAGCCTCAGCATCCAAAAATATGTTACAATAAGTTACATATTGCAACAATATGGACGCAGGGATCTGAGAAAACATTCCGAAGAAAACATTCCAAAAACTATAAATATATAACATAACTCAAAGGTTCAGCTCAAAGGAGATAGCTCAAAGTGCTGTTTGTCTGTGCTATTGTCTGAACAAAATTATATTCGAAATTGAAAATGGAAAACTGCTCAATATTTCAAACAATGCTGCTGGTATCAGACGGATGGATGGGGTCCAGTGCCGTGACCTCTCACCTCGTCAGATACACCTGAGCTGTGCGTCAGTTTGTTCCCATCTGTGATTGTGATGATCACCGCGGGCTCCAGGAAGAAAGGATTACGGCCCTGAGAGAAAAACAAAAAGTTAAGCAAGGACTTTCCATCTAGCGAGCCCAACACATGCCTGCCCACTCCTGCTTCCAGATAGATAGATAGATAGATAGATAGATAGATACTTTATTGATCCCCAAGGGAAATTCAAGCTCCAGAGAGGGTCTGCTTTCCGACCACCATTCTCTGACCAGAAGGCCCGGAGAATTGCGTAACTCTGGAACCGGCAGTGGGAGCCAAGGATAAATTCTACACAGAATAGAAGTGTGTGTGTGTCAGCATTTGTTTGCAACCCCCCACCCCCCGACTCCTCAATTTTGTTCCACTCAGCCTGCTATGCTGCAGCTGCTTCCACTTGATCATTTCATACAAACTTTTTGAAATATTCCATGATGTCAACCATCAGTGAGGTTCCGATCCTCTGGTCTTTTCATGCATCATAGCTCCCTCCAAGCTACTGGGAGTCCAGCGATAGCGAAAACCTCAGAGAGAGCGAGCGAGCCACTGCTGGACTGAGCCAGGCTCCCAGCGTGTGCTGTAGGGGTCAGGGCACGCCTGCTCACTCTCCCCGCAAGGAGACAGTAAGTGGATTTACATACTGCCTCGGCGCTATACTTTGCTAGACTGACCCCCAACCCCCCTTCCCCTATCTAATCCATCATGCTTTCAGACTGGGAGCGTGAGGGAACAATGGGTGCACTGACAGGGGAATGAGAGAGTGAGAAATTGTGGAGGTAATGGACAAGAAGCTCATATTCACAGCCCAGACAGTCAGAAAGACGTGGTCATTACAGTGCAGTAAGGAATATCATTCTGAAAGACTATCTTTCTGAAAAATAATGCTTGCGTGAGTACTTAGTAAATGCATGGAACTGCATGACTTCTAGGTTGTAGGTTTACATTACTGACACGGAATAATGCCTATGCATGATAATCACAGGATTAAAAAGAAATATGTACATAGCATTCTGTTCTAGTGTTAAATGTGTTAAATGCTGATAAGGGTCAGCGAAGACCAGTTCAACCATATCAAGGTACCTGGCCATAGTTGTCGATGCCAGATGCCAGTCTGTTGAGGTTGAGCAGGTCGAAGGCAGAGCGCAGGGCCTGACCCATGGTCGTGAGCCCAGACGCCTGCAGATTCTTCAGCTCGCTCATGAACGTGGCATGGTTCTCTCTCCATCCCGCCTGAAATACACAAACACACACACAACATGAAACAGATCGTCATAATGGCATTGCCCAGTGCATTTTACAAATGCACACATAACCAGGAAGAAACACAGTTTAATATTAAAGTGACGAGATATATTCGGTGGGACTGTTTTTTAAACCCATGGCTTATCTGGAAACATTTACCTCTAGTTCTGACAACTGCAATATGGACATATAGATAGATAGATAAATAGATAGATACTTTATTGATCCTCAAGGGGAAATTCAAGAATCAAAATAACTAAAAATAAATCAAAATATCAAAATAACTATCTAAATAAATATATAAATAAATAATCCCATGGTCTATTAAGCATTGCTGCTCTCACTCTTTCCTCAGGCGAGGTCAAGCACCTTTCAGCTCCAGCATTATGCTTAATCTACGGATGACCTGCAGGCTTACCACTTTCACCGTAAGCACTACCACGCCTAAGTGACGAGTGCGGGAGGGAGAAAGAGAGTGACAGACAGACAGATAGTCAGGTTGGAAACAAATAGGATAAGCTGTTCTCAATGTTTGTGTGTGAGTGTGAGTGTGTGCTTGTGTACCTAGGTAGCATGGGAGTTTAGAGATAAAATTAGTGCGATACAGGATCTTATTCGGTTTGTTTTCGGTTCTCTGGAGATGACATTTTTGCTGCTGCAGTATAGCAGATCTGACCCATATAACTTCAAAAACCTACTGTACGTCCTTAACCCAGTGCCGCCCCATGGCGTATGTGCATGTGCGTGAATGGCTGGATGACAGAGTCACTAGCCCAGCTCACATTCAATAAAAGACTTTCAAATACTGTGAGAACCTGACAGAGTGCACACAAGCATGCACAAACAGTACATTTCTTTCAAAGCAGTGGAATGGCTAATTAACAGGCTAGGTCCTCCCACAGATCTGCTATATAGGATGAGATGACAGGGCAAGAACACACACAGCTAACACACATTCTGACGACCAGGGGGAGAAACCCATGGCGATAACACATGCACACCCTAAACTGCGGGAAAATAACCCACAGCGCCAGGGTGTGTGTGATGTGTGTGTGTGTGTGTGTGTGTGAGATGTGTGATGTGTGATGTGTGTGTGATGTGTGATGTGTGTGTGTGTGTGTGTGTGTGTATGTGTGTGTGTGTGTGATGTGTGTGCATGTGCGTGTGTGTGCACGCCTCCCGAGTGTGTAAGTGTGACTCTTAGCTCACCCTCAATAATTCAAACCAGAGAGTAATTCTATTTTTCCCCCCACCCATCCCTCTGTTTTCTCTCTGCCTTGGCATTAACAATTCATTGCATCTGTGGGAGTGCGACAGCGATCAGAGCCTCTATTATCACAACGCTGTCTGGCTTCCAGCGCACAAAGGGAGACGGAGGCCGAGGCAAAGTGACACAGAGAGGCAAAGAGAGAGCGCACTAGTGTGCGCGGACAGCCGCACATGAGGGGATTCAATCAGCTCAGCGTACAACCACTCCACCATCACCGGCACATTTCCTATAGCACTTGCTGCGAGTGGGGTGCAGCATATTGTGTTATTAAGTGGCTGATTAAGGGATGAGTCCAGGCAGATGCGGGGACGGGACTGGTTTAGGGAGGGCAAGTAACTGCCTGCAGTCCCAAACATGGGCATGGCTTCCCCTGCCACCTCTCCTCCACCTCAGCCTGCTGCTGGCACACATGAGCTGCTCTGTATTAATGGACAGATAAGGACTTGTTCCCCTTAGGAAGCCTGCACGCGTGGAGTCGGCGGCCCCGCCGCCACTGTGCCCGAGTGCCGCTCTGCACCCACTAGACAAGGGAGCGTGTAGGCACAGGAACAGGAAAGACACAGAGATGGGCCAATAGGGGAGGAAGACAAAGAAAAAGGAAGACACCCAAACATCAGCACCACAGAGAGTCATTGAGAGAGTGCAAGAGAGAGAGAGAGAGAGAGAGAGAGAGAGAGAGAGAGAGAGAGAGAGAGAGAGAGAGAGAGAGAGAGAGAGAGAGAGAGAGCATGGCAAATCCATGCAGGGTGGTATTCCCTTCATGTGTGTGTAATAATAAAGGCAGAGTGGAGAGGTGAGCCGTCACAACAGTGGAATGAGTGACTGCTTATCCAGCCAGCCGAGGCCATGATCCCGTATCACATGGCCAAGGTTGTGAACGGATCGCGGCCCCGACCCCTCCACATCTGGACTCTGTCTAACTCTCTCGGGGAGAACCTCGCTGACCCAAAATGTTACAGTGGTTCCCAGCATTCCCTGGGCTTTTCCATGCATGCATGGTGCCTGCTAAGGGGAAGACATTGAGTGGCCTTTTTTCCAAGCCGACTCTCACAAGTCACTATGGCCATACAGCTGAGCAGAAAGTGGAAGACAGTCCCGAACGCTGGATCTGGTCTCGCCAACTTTACAGAGCTTAACGTCACCTGTCAGCACTGCAAACAGTAACACAAACATGATTCAGGCCAGAGATAAGAACCGAGCTTATCTGAAGGGTAAACATGGAGCTATGATAGCAGCACAACACTGTCTACAAGCCTACCCTGTAGGCCTATCACATTCAACTGTAGGATATGTTTCATGCTTTAAAAAATTGCATGTTGTTTTACTTCCCGTTGCATAGTTATTCTCTGAAAGAATTTGGCTATTTAGAGGCTTAGGGGTGACCTTCTTGCCTCAGAGACAAAGGAACACAAACACCACCCAAGCTTCCTCTGCAAACATTCACAGAAACCAGCTCCTCTCTTCCTAGGTGTAACAGGCTGAGTGTTTTTCTCATTAGCGTCTTAGCACAAAGCCAGCGACGTGCCGTCTCAGCAACGCAACCAAGGAGGAGCGCTCTCTGGCCTTTAAGGGTGTTGCTCGATTCATAAGTGGATGAACTGCTTCTGCAAACATGCATCGGCTGCCAAACTGCATGTCGTCATGCCAGGAAGGGGGGAAAAACAGCCCATCAACCACAGAGCTAAGAATAATGTTCTACTTGTCCAGGAATGAGACAACAAGTGAGGCACAGAGACAGGAAAGGAGGGCATTGTCAGAACTGGAGGCTCACTGGAACTCTTCTCTGATTAGCTGCTGAAAAGCTCATGAATAATTGACAAGCGTGAACAAGCCACTCTCGCACAGACACCAGAATCACAATCGCCCAGATTCTGCCCCGGTCTGAACATGTGCGACCCACACTAAAGATATTACTCCAGAGAAAACTGTTCCTTATGCCTTATCACTGATGCTTGAAAGAGACTAAGGGCTAAGAGGGGAGTGGGGGGTTGGTGGGGGTGGTGAAATGCAAAGTGAGGTAAAAGAACAAGCTACGCTTGGGTGGAAAACAAATGTTCAATCTTCATTCTTGGAATCATTCATTCAAAATGCTTAAGTGAACAGGGCTGGCACATCACATGCCAAGCATGAAGTGTTGTCACCCCTCTGCCTGTGTCAACAAAGCAGGTGGACAAATGATTATGGTCTGGGCACAGGGTTCTTTGTGATGCGCTGTCGTTCTGAGATAAGATGATTTAGGGGGGAAGGGGTTGGGGGTGGGGGGCACAAAGCAGACGGGGGTAGAAAAAAGCCCCCATGAGAGTGTCTGGACACCTGCCAGGAAGACGAGTCTAATGAACTGCCTGGGAGTAAGTCACTCACAGCGTCAGTGTCAATGTCAAACCACAAGACGGCATACAATTGCACATGCAGGCAACACATACACATACACATACTACACAGCAATGGCATGCTAATGCATGTGTGCCACAAAAAACACTTTGCTTCCACAACTTTAACCAAGCCTTGTGGCCTTGTAATACCCTCAGACACTCATGTTCATGTAGGCTACTAAATACATATCAACTAATGTGGACATCACATTTGAAATACTATGGTTTTGGTTCATTTGGTTGGTTGTGTTGAATATACAATCTGGTTTTAGCCTACAATATAAGTTCCAGTGTGTGTTGATTACTTTAGAATATTTCTGGAGACACACAGTGTTCTGAAATGGGCTTGCACACTATGAGTTTTCAAATAACAAATGTACAATGTTTTTCATTCAAGGTGACTTCTGTTGTATCTAAATTCTGTTTGGTCATGTCAGCATAGTTTGACATACTACCACTAAGTAAATCACTTATGTTGACACTGTTAAATAATCTCCTCAGCAGTGCTGACATCTGACACCTAGGGTGTCCCAGAAAGTTCAACTGAAAGACCAGTCATAAAGATTAGGGGTGCACTCACAAGATCAAGCTGGGACCTCAGTGACCGCTCTATGTTGAAATGTGATTGCCACATGGACGAGTAGGCCATGTTGATTAAAGACCCAGGCCTTTACTGTGTCTATAATGGCACCAGTCACAGTAATATTGACTGTGTAAATAGTCACTGCCATGTGCCCTAGTTCCATTGTTCTTTAGTTTATTAACATGATTATTATGTTAATAGTAGTTCCCTCATTCTAAAAGAGAATGTGGGTATCCTATTCATATGTAAGGACTACTCATGAAAACTTGGAGAGGAAGGGGCAATGGGAGGGAGAAGTGCATGTTCTCTGATTGTGGTGGTGTTGAAGTTCACATTTAATCAGGGTACTTATTCATAAGAAAGACAGCAGTTTGAGTTCACACAGGGCAAGGAAAAACTAACTGCTTAAACAAAATTCAGTAATGGCCTTTGACAAATCAAACACGTTTGATTTGCCCTGTCCATACTGGCCAATGGGAATGCACAGAGGTCAGCCACGGAGCGGATGCTAAAGGACGGTATGAAAAAGAGTGCGGGACACTTGTCCAATCCAGGCAGAGTTAGCCCATCATAGCGTCACTCAAGACGTCACAGCGGATAATAAATCTCTCCGCCTCCATCTCAGCGCCTGAGAGCTTTCCCAACACAAAAGCAAAATGTCCGCCATGTTCAGAGGTTGCGCTGCTCCGGGTCTGCGGGTATTTTAACAAAAATTAGCCGTTTTCTCCACCGGGAGGCCGCCCAAACCCGCAGCTACGAACCAGAGGGACAGTAGAGCCTCATTGTCAGACAAATATCTCCGATTTAACCACATTAAAACACAATTCAACAGTATTTATTTACCTTAACTCCGTATGGTGGATCATCAAATGTAACTAGCATGTACCTGTCGCCTCTACTAGCCGGGTCTCGGGCACGCAGCTGTTAAAGAAAACGAAACAATACACATTAATTTCGACTTATTCCATTATATGGACCCTCAACTTCAACAAGGTACAACAGTAAGCTGAAAAAGTCGGGGTAAAATTATTCTTTACCTTCATAAAGATCTCAACCGCGCCTTTAGCAATGTCCAGATACGTCGTACCCAAATAAGTGCGCTGATTCATAGAGGCGGACGTGTCTATCAGGAAAAGTAAAATAGGCATTTTAAATGTATAGATATTAAGCTATATGCTTACTAAAAAGACCTATTATCGTCATATGAGCTAGCTAGCGGCCCGGGCATGCATATATGTGTGTATATATTTTTGTTATAATCAGACCCCCCCAAAAGAGGGTCGTACTGCCACCCCTTGCAGCCGCCTGACTCTCTATCTGTCTTTACTGAGCACTGCTGAGGCTCGCGCTGTTAGAGAACTTCTCTTCCGAACAGATCGAAACGCCTTCGCTCCGCCGCTACAATCGTATTGGCTAAACCTGGTCACAGTGGCCACTCCCTGTTGTGCATAAATATGCAATGAGGTCGGGAAGTGCTTCTCATCCGCCTAGTGTTCATTTCTCCGTTCTTGGCGAATTGGAGATCCACGGAGAGGAAGGTCTGTTTGTGTGTGTGTTCTGGACATAAGTAAATGTGCTCATAAATGTCAGAGAATGTTTGAAATACACACTGTTGACCTCTCTGCATGTATATGAATGTTGTATGTCGAACTTTAGAGCATCATTTGGATGTATCTGTGGATCCAATGTGTGATTATAAAGGACACCCCTCCTCCCATGTTCCCGTCTGTCTTGGTGGGGGTGGGGAGTGCTTGGTTCACAGTACGATTTTTATAATAATTGAGCCTCCCTTCAACCTTCCCCGTCTCTCTTGTTTATCTCTTCAGCGAAAGCAGCACATTGAAGCGCCATGTTAATTCCACTGCCTGAATGCGTGCCTGCACGTTCTCGAAACGGCAAACCATTGCGGGATCATGAAGGCTCCCTATCACGCTTTTCGATTTCTATTCAAGCGTCCCTGGTCCTTGAATTATCTATGCAACGGAATACATTCCCATCACCCACAGAATATTCGTTAACAGTGGGAGACGGCGCGGCCAGACCGTGTTTGATTCCCACACAAATGTCGTTATTTGAGAACGAAAACCATGTTTTAGCAGGACCCCAGGATTACCACGCGGTGTACATGTGAGAATATCTCACTTCTGGTAAGAACGTTAACATGAAGGGTGTTAAAAAGATACTTAATTGTTGTAATTAAAATATTAGTCACTAAACGTATAACCCCTCCCCCAATGAGCAACCTGTGTGCAGTAGAAAGCAAGCCTACTCAGAGGACCTCATGGAGTGACAATGGCCTTCAAGATGAATATGGAGCACATCGAGTGAAAACTACAAACTTATTGAGGCTCGCTTCCTGCAAATGATTACCTTACGACTTACCGCTTTGTGGTCTAGAAAACAAAACTTACATGCACTTTGTGCTTTTTTTATTTTCATTACAGATCTTACAGGAAACTTATGTGGGCTACACGTGTATTATGTGCGTTGTCATGTTGACAACAGGCTTTATGTGTGCATCTGACCATTTTACTGGCTACATACAAAATACAGTGGTGTCAGTGGGGAGAATTTAGATAACATAACAGTGAAGTTAAGAGCTAGCAGATCTGTCACATGGAGTCAATGGCTGTTTATATCAAATTCTGACAAATTAGCCAAGTAGCTATAAAATGAGCACCTTCTGCAACGTGTAATAAGGAAACGGGTTGAAATATGTGTACTTCGAGCACATTTTCCACAAAGCTACAAGCTGCATTTCTAAAATCTCTGATTTGAAAATGTTTAAGATAGTAAGAGTACAGTGTGTACATCAATGTATGAACGTTGGTTACGTCATTGAACTGCTCTGGCGGAATTCCTGAGCCCTCCACTATCCCAGCATTCACTAAGCAATCTGCAGCATACTGACAAAGAAAACAGAAAAACAGGGTGGGATTTGCACAATATCTGACTTTCACAAGAGGTACAGACAAGATTAAGGTAAACACTGTTTATAAGGCGTGCTCGTTATTATCCAGATCATTATATGACCTGTTAATGTCATTACATTTTGAACATAGAATAGTTAACAGACGTTTTAAAAGCTTGTCCATTCGTTAGCATGTCAGCTAGCACTATCGGCTATGTTTATTTCTACTCTTGCTGCACACCTAATATTAGCTAACGATAGCTAGCTATATTAGCCAGATTTGCTAGTTGTTTTGGTTATGACAGTTCCACCACATTAGTTGAAATAATCATGTACAGTATCACCTTAAAGCAAACGTTGGTGCCACATTCATGGGCAATTTCCCGAGATATATTCCTGTAACAGTTATTTCTCTGAACGGTTGTGAATTTCATATAGCTCTAGCTAACGTTAGCTAGTCAGGTAGCTATTATGTTTTCCACCAGGGATTTCATGTATGTACACCTGCTAGTAGTGCTGTCAAGAAAACACACATTTGTATCTTATAATTACTGTAATGGCGTTTGTAAATGACGATGAAGACCTTAAATAAGTTTGCGATGACTAGCCGTTAATGTTACTCTTACTGAAACGTCTGTTTGGGAGGCTAATGTTAGCAGCATCTAACGTTCGATAGTTAACAGCTGTTCATAGCAATTTTGCCAGCTCAAGATTGTTAATAGCTTCTAGCTGTAATATGTTGCCTCAACTCAAACTATTCGTGTCTTGAAATGGAACTGCTGTAAATAGTTGAAAACAGTTTGTATATCATATGAATACATCCTAGTTTGATGTGTAATGGTTAAGGGATTCTCACGAGACGGGCAGTTCTACCGAGTAAACAAAAGGAAACCACCCAATCTACAATGATGATGGTGTATTCAGGCAGTCAATTCGGGTCGAAGGGGTTATCAGAGAGGGTTAAAGCGGATCTTTGGGGTTATGGATATAGATTTACCATTATTGGGGATGTATGTTGAATATTCGGGGGGGAAAAAGTTGTTCAAGTAGGAAACGCTAGAATTTATGAAATATTTAATTAGCAGGGTAACGAAATGTCCCATTCGAAGATACAGTGTCAGTTCATTGCTTGTTTCGATTAACAATAAGCCAGATGTATTTGCTTGCTTCAGTAAACAAGCTCACGTGATTAGCCACGTGGAGCCTTCAAAAGTTGTTTTCCTGAGAAGACTAACTGTTATTAAAAGTCATAAAGTCAACGACGTCATCGATTGGCTGTATTCCGTTTAATTTTGTCTTCTACCATATATTAACTACTCTTTCTGAACAGTTCTATTATGATAGTCGTTTTACAGTTATGCTGCCAATGTTCCGAAGTGGGGCAGGAAGTGTCTGTCTTGTAACTGTCGTGCTGCGCACCTGTTTACTGGGTGCAGCTTGTTTTCCTATTCTCAGCACTGTCGACTGTGATCACTATTGGTGCAACTGCAACCTTTTAAAACATCAACACATTTAAAACCTTTAATATCATAAATCACAATGTTTTGCCCTTTTATCATTGAGAGTGTTTGATATTCTGAGTTATGGTCCTTGTTTTATCTCTCAGGGTGCAAGACATGGTTTTAAGGAGCTGAACGGGTAAAGCTAGCTGCATCTGAAGGGAGGTTTCTGCACCTTCAGAGCTTAGAAACAGACAACCGCCCAGGTGGGGATTCCCAGAACGGGCAGGACACCGGGAGGAAGGAGAGCTCAGCTCCGAGTCAATGCAGCAGCAGAGCCGGCAGCCTGACCTCGTGGAAGGAAGCCTTCCCGTGTTTGTGTTTCCCACAGAGTTGTTCTTCTATGCTGATGAGCAAGCCTCCCACAAGCAGGTGCTCACCCTCTACAACCCTTACGAATTTGCCCTTAAATTCAAAGGTGAGTTGAATCTAGAACTACCAAGTTTCCCAACATATGTTGAAAGAGGGGAAATGACTCACTGTTCACTGTTGTAGACATTCTATGGTAAATACAGACTAGCACAGTTTTGGTTAACCATGGTATGTTGTTTTGCCAGTACTGTGCACAGCGCCAAACAAATATGCGGTGGTGGATGCCACAGGGGCCGTCAAACCACAATGCTGCGTTGACATGTAAGTGTTGTTGTTTTCTAATGTAAGAGTCTTCACTACATGCTGCGTGGCTAACCACACCACGTCTCTATTCAGCGTGATCCGACACAGAGACGTGCGTGCCTGCCACTATGGGGTGATCGACAAGTTCCGGCTGCAGGTGTCGGAGCAGAGCCAGAGGAAGGCTCTGGGCAAAAAGGAGGTGATGGCCACGCTGCTGCCCTCCTCGGCACAGGAGCCCCCAAACCCCCGGCCGCAGGAGGACGAGCGCCGCATGAAGGAGCAGCTGGCCGACAGCGTGTTCTTTGAGCAGACTGCATTCCAGACAGGTAACCCAGTGGCTGGGTTTTGGAGACTTAGAGGCACGGCAGCTAACTACAGAGCAGCTCGAGAGACTGGTAAAGTTGAAGGGAGGGGGGGTAAATTGCTGTTAATGTTGTAGTACTACTCTGCCAACACTAGATGGCACCAGATATCACAGTAAAGCAGTTCATATTAAAATGGCTGCTCACATTGTGAGCAAAACATTTTTCTTATCATTACAGACAAGAGACAGAGACACAAACAACCCTAAATTTGTGTTGTAGTGTTTTACTTTAGATTACTTACCATATTAATGTCATGCTGAAAAAATATAAATATAAAAAATCAACTGTGACAATCAGAAGGCATTAAAAAGACAGTGTTCTGGTCCCTTCATTATAATTTACAGAATGCTCAGGTGAACTGGTGAGCAATGTTATCTTTTCATAGCTCAGAATGACACAGTTATGTTAAGAGTTTTAATTTTTACCTATTGAATATTTTGATTATTGTGGATTGGTCCAAAACATAAGTAACTATAGCATTTAGTAGCTGACTGCTTGCAAATCACACAGGCTAAGCACTTTTGGTCTGGTTTTTGCCTATAAAATAAAGTTGTAATGAACAATTTACTTTAAATGGATATCAACTCTTTGTAAACACACTAAACTAATGGCTCAATATGTCAGAATGGAGTGGAGCAACATTTGGAAAGGATCTCTGAAGTCCTGTCAAAAAGAGCATAGATAACTTACCTGAGACTCATGTCTGAATTACCCAATTGGCTCTTGATGATGAAATGCCATCCTGAAATGTATGCTATCATCAGTTAGTTGTTTGTTTAAATGATTACAGGTGGTCAGCCTGAGTGACGTGTCTGTGTGTGTGTGCTTTGGACAGAGAGCCGTGCCGTGTCGGGTGGGCCGAGCCTCCTGACAGTGCTGCTGGGGCTGGTGTGTATGGCTGCCCTCATGCTGCCCACACTGGGCGAGCAGGAATCCACAGTGCCTGTCTACCTCCACTTAAGTGTTAACAAGAAACTTGTAGCTGCTTATGTTCTAGGTATGTAATGGAGAATGCATATATGCAACAGAAGTCTATGAATTGACCCTGTCACGTCCACTTCACGTTCACTACTACACGTACTATGTTGGCCTCAAGGTTATTTTTAAATACCACACAAAGTACATATTCCTCAAACTAATACTGAACTGAAGGCTGTTCAGTTTTTACTGACAAATAATACACAAGATGATTTACACTGTTGACACCAGGGCTTCAAACCAGATTTGTTTTTGTTTTTTTTTTCATTCAATTTGTTCCGAGCAGAATCAGTATTTTAACATTTCTGGTTTTGCGTTCCACCTTAAAATTACTGTTCCCCGAACCGGTTAGAACCAAATAAAAAAAAAAAATTAATAACGGTCCATGTAGGGCTATGTGACATGTCCATGTTCAGATGGCATAAAAATGTCTAGCCTGTATACATTGGAGTGTCCAATTTGTCCTTGTTTAAACTCATACACTTTTATACATTTAGGTTTTTTTCCTGTATACACGAATGAAGACATTGGTTGTTTATGCAAGGTTGTTTATTGTCAAACAACAACAAAAATGTTTAGGCTACTAAACAGCCTACAATAGCTTAATAGAGCATGGAGATAGCTAGTGATTTTCAGCATTAGTTCTAGTTTACATGACAGACTCAAACATTAATTAAGTTGATGTCTAAGACAAACATTTATAAGGTGCACAGTACAATATTTACCTCCTGGTTGCAAATAGGGAGACACATTTTACTTTAAGTTTAAAAAAAAGATATATATATTTATCCTTTGTTTTACCAGGGTAGTCACATAGAGACAGAGGTCTCTTTTAGAGGTTAACTCTATAGACTCTGTTCAATGCTTGCCAGCCAGCAAATCCACCATCCAGACATGTGCAAACTCTGGACCAGTTATCAAGCAGAAAATATTTGAATCATTGTAATAATAAAAGACCGATATTAACCGGTTACCATTCATTTCAAATACACACTTTTGTTTCAGAACATCCAAAAAAGTTTCTGGTTTCGTTTTTGTTCCTAGCAGTCTATCAATTGTTTCTGGTTTTCGTTTTCGTTCCATGAACCGGTTCAAAGCTTTGGCTGACACTGACCTCAGCTTATGTGTTGCTATACAGAAGATGAGTTCACAGTGCAATATTAGCATGATATGGTAGTCAAATCCCAATAGTCATGGCACTTATCGCAGAGCAGGGGGTTCCCTGGTATCCTGGCTAAATCCTCTAATCATCCCCCAGTGTAATTGGCTCATTCATTCGTTCCCTCACTCTCCACCTCAAGCTGGTGTGTGCTGAGTGTTCTGATGCATAATGGCTGCCTGCATCACCCAGTTGAGTGCTCCACATTGGTGGTGGTTAGTGAGGTTCCCCCTTTGATGTGAAGTGCTTTGGGTGCCCTGAAGCGTTCTATAAATGCAGAGTGTTGTTAGAATAGAGAGATGTGAAACAGACTGTAGGTAGATTGCAGCTTATTTCTCATACAGTGTTACCTTCAGCATACTGTACTGTTAAAAAAAAAAAAAACAATCAATACATAAGCACAGATTCTCCACATTTTATTTCATGTCCCATTGCTATTTTGCTCAGCTCTTGAATAAATGTATTACTCTTTTTCATTATCAGAATGATGATTTGTAGAACTGATCAACATAACTTGTAAACATCAGCCACTGCCATCGGCAAAATGTCATGTCGATAGCCGATACTAGTCCAAAAGGCTGATTCCGTTGTTGGGCCGATATATCAATTCAACCCTAATAAACAGAACACAATCCACCCAGTAACCACTCTCATGGCATCTGAGGGAGATCTGAGATGGTGACCCTTCAGGGTGTTTGTGTTGCTTGAGTAACTGTATAGCTTTTATGTGTAAAGTATGTAAAGAATATGCATTTTTTTGCAGGTCTTCTTACAATGGTCATCCTGCGGACATGAAGCAATGCAAAAACGTGACCCTCAATCAAGAGAGGGGTAAAGAAGAACAGAATGGGGAAAACGTGCAGGGGGCAATGAGGGACTCCCCTCCGCCATTTTAACTGCTTACAAAAACATAAACGACAAACACAAACTCATACTGTACAAACCACAAACGCTGAGGCCGTGGGAGGGAACTTCTTCGTGTGGGAGTGTGTTGTCCAGACACAAGCACTGACTGAGCCTGGAGCACAGGCCCGGCCAAGGGGTTGGGCGCGGGTGCTTTGTGTGAAATCATGAGGGGGTGGGCGATGGGATGGGATACATTAAATTAAACATGTTTGTTTTACTCCATATTCTTGTGTGTTTTGTGTAGTTTAATAGGCCTTGCATTATCTTGGACAACTGTGCCAGGTTAAATGCACTAGTAGTCACTCACCAGGCCAGAAGCTTGTATTTGGCCTTATTTACACAGGTCATGCTCTGCACTCTTTACTCAATCACTTGTTACTTGCTACATCTGTATCTAAGAAAACTCAACTAAATAGTTCTTCTATACAAATAAAGTAAAGCTTTCTAAAGGATGTGTCAATATGCATAAATTGGAATGTTGCGTTCACCAAATGTTTTTAGGTAGTTAGGGCAATGCTTGAAAGTCTTGGATGAATGGATGAAACATTTTCATAAAACAGTCAACTGATCTAGCAATATCCTAGTATACCGTGGCTTAAATGTTCTCCCCATTAAATGTTTGTGTGTCAATTTTATAAATGGGTTGTTGTATGCTTGTTTATCTAAATCAGCTGTCTGGTTTAAAACCTGAGTAAGTTATTGAAAGCTCTTCTAAGTAGTTGCCCTTCACAAGTCTGATAAAAAAGGGGTCGGGAAGTAGCCAGACGCCTGGGAAGAAGTGTTCCAAAAGTGGCAGTGAGAGAAATATGAAGATTCTCTCCACGATATGCCCAGAGCAGTAGGCCTATCTGACCTGAGTGTAAGGATAGTCTGCAGATCATCTGCAATTATTTCCAATGACCCTCTACAACATAATCTTCTCAAGAAACTTGGGCTTGAGCTTACCGGGGGAAAAAAAGTGTCATAATGACTTACTAAATTACAGGAAAAACCAGAGCCAAAATGCCCTCTTCATATGCTTCCGGTAGTCAAATACATGGATAACCATGAAAAAAAGGAAATCTATCAAGTGCAGTCCAGTGCTGCTGTCTGGAGGAAATGTCAGGCCATTCAGAACTGTGTGAATTTGAATTTGAGTCACTGTCCTCAATGGGGTGCTTCAGTTGACTTCTTCGTGCAACTAGATACTTCAACTTTAAGCAACCCTGTGTAGTTATTTTACCTTAAAATAACGACTTCAGACTTATTTTGATGCTACACTGACCTACAATTAAGAATTCAATTCTGACATTGACGGTGCCTGTCAGCAACACCTGGTACTGCACTAACACGGTTTTCAAGGGCAGAAGAATGACTTTTAGCAGATTTTAGATGAATTGGTTATCCCTAGTGCTAAAAGGGTATCCAGTATGTCACAAACATACAAAAAGGGGATACTCTACATTGCATCTAATGTGAAAATGAGTACAATTCAAAAGCTGGAAGTGGTTGACAAATAATTTATTTTGCCATGTGAGCATCGCTACCATGCTGGAGGCCCTGGGTGAGCGTTTGTCCTTTGGGGACATGAGAGGACAGAGTGTGAAATCCAATCACAACTCCTCTTCCACTCTGCAACTTGACACCAGAAACACACATACACACGCTGAGACACACACATTTTAAGTCACAGTGTGTTACGCTCGAGGCATGAGGACAGTTTCAATGTTTGACAATTAAATAATAAATGAATGACTCCACAGGACAAAAAACAGGAAAAAAAATACTGGAAATGACAAGAATAGCAGTCAACAACCACGACAACAAGGCTGATGACCTGTAGTCCCTTTCTTCTCCTTTTTGTTTACCATTAAACTGAAACGCCAATGCTCTTGTTTGCTTAGCATATTACAGAAGAAGAAAAAAAATGCACTCAATTTAATTCACTTCAATAAAATAGGGTTTTACAATCACTTCCTTGCACATAAAAAGACTTTATGATACGTCATACCATGCTTCAACATGTTTGAAAAGAAAAACAAAAGAAGTCCAATAAGACTGATTTATAAAAGCATCTTTAAAAAACTAGGTAAGAACTAAAATAACTACAACCCAAATGAATAATCATACAACTTTCACAATTACAGCTGTACAACTCATATAATCTCTCTCTCTCTCTATATATATATATATATATGTATACCCTTATATACAGGCCTGTTGAATGGCACAGTTTTTCATGAATCAGTAGATGACCCCATTGACCCCTACAGAAGCAGACATCCAGCTCTGTCAGCACGGGGGGACTAATTGAACACTTAGGTCAGCCTCAACACCTTGTTCATTAGAACCTGATGGCCCTGAATGTGTTAACGGCTCTTAACTGCACCGGCATCAAATATTAAAGCTGTGCTCGTCATGACAGCAGTAGCATATCAACTCTTTGAGTCTCATGTTGTATAGAGTGGCCTGCCATTTGAAATAGTTCAGGAATGGCCATTTGGGTTAACAGCACACACCTATTCTTCTTTTAAGCAATCAGGTAAGTGTGTTTGAAACTGCACCGTCCGCACCACATAGTTTGTACACAGCAAACAAGTCTTCCAGGAGAGAGAGAGAGAGAGGATAGGAGGGAGGACCTAATATGGTTTTCACCCAATTTGTTCTTCCTGACTGCTTGTTGAGCTGGAAACTCTGGCTGTGCTGAAGTGGTGAAAGTCACACTACCGTTGGTGACACCTGAGCCCGCTGTAGTGTTGTCATCCTGAAATTAGTGGTACCCCCTTCTTACACACACACACACACACACACACACACGTTTAACGGCATTCTTTATGGAGATTTGCGCAATGCAACTGGTGGTGTGTGACTACATCCGTATCACTATGCTGGGAAATACAGTTGTCGAGAGGAAGGCCAGGCAAGCAGAGTGAGAACATGGATCTCCCCCACCTCCCTCCCTCCCTCACACACACACACACACAAAGCTGTTTTCTTGCTCCCCACCCACATCTCAATATCAAGAGAGGAGCCCTTCTTCCATGCTCAAAGCTTTAGGTGGAGAAAACCAACACTCGCCCATCTGTGCTCCCCTGGAAGCACAATCGCATTGAGGTGCTAAACAGCTCCACCAGAGAACAATTGTCTCTTCACTAAGCGAGCCAAGCTCTGGGCTCTGCCTCAGTCAGAGTGGATAATAATAAACTAATTAGAATAATTGATATTCATCATATTTACACATTACTTACAAAACCAAACCAAAACACAAAAGTAGCAACAAAAAAAAAAAAATAAGTTAAATCTTTTTTGTTTTTCTTTTAAGCAACACAATGTAGGCGATTTGTGCATGTCCAAAGACAGACCTGGATTTTTAATCGCCACAGGGGTTCTTACAATCACTCTTTTTCCAAGACATAAAAAAAAAAATAATAATAATAATAATAATAATAATAAATGTACACACCAAGAGGACTCAATTTAGCAGAAAGATCATGTATCCGAACCCTCTTCTCCACATGTAGGAATCACTGTAAGGAAAGGATGCAGGGGCGGATGACCCGCAACACTCGGGGATAAGCCTTCGCACCGATTTTTACATCCATATTTTATAGCAGCTGGTGCGAGGGTAGCGTCCATGTGCCATCTCACACACGCAGGCGTAGCTGCAGTGTCCCAACACAAGCCCTTCTCCTGGTCGGCTTTGCCTTTGTTCTTTTCACATACAGAAAAACCCAACAGGTTTCCCACCACAGACCAGACCTCCATCTCCACCATCATGAGGATCTAAGGGGTGGGAGGGATGAATGATCAAACCCCGAAAGTACTGGTGCTCAGAGACAGGGTGATGAGGATGCGATGTTCAGGAGAAACGGGGGCGGGCGGGGGGGGTCCATCAAACCTCTCCTGCTGTCCAGCAGCACCCCCACCTCTGCTGTCTGTCGATGTTGCCGGTTCACTTGGGGGAGCGGTCCTGCAGGGGCGTGAAAGGCGAGCCGCTGGGGGAGGGGGACACACCGTCCATCTTGGCCGGGGAGCCGGAGGAGGAGCCCACGCTGCTGAGGCTGCCGTCCAGCAGGTCGGAGGACAGGCTGCTGCCGGAGAGAGACGACAGCACTAAACTTCCACACACTCAACAGTCTCTCTAATCAATATGCACTGTAGGCCTGTCCCTTCAAAAATGATAAAGTATAGGACTGACGTTGAGTGTTAAAATATCAATAAGGCAGGGGAAAACAATCAACTGAATGAACTAGAGTGCATTTGAGCAAATGCAAAATGTGGCAGATGCATCTTCGGCAGTTGTAAACACTGGTGTCATTCAATGACAAATCAGACGTCTGCTAAAAGTGTGTAATAAACGAGGAGGCTGTAGGCTACAGTGATTATAAAATAGGTAAGAAGCGTTGTTGGGCATAAGCCCCTAAAATCTCAGTTGTTGTGGAGCATTTGTGACCCGTGTCCTTGCAGGGCCTTTTGCTTTTCTATAACCGTTTAGAACCGTTTTTAATGCACATTTTAAGTAGTACTTATACTAGCATTTATATACTATAATATATAACTTATTTATATACTATAATTATAACTTATACTAGTGTAGTGCCCATTCAAACATGCTATTCCTGTAGAAAACCCGTAGCCCAATTACATGCACACAGGTAGGCCTGCTTTAAAAATAGGATGAAAGGGGAAAAACATCATTCCAGCTAAGCATTCAATAATGAATATTGAATATTATATTAAAATACATTATAATAAGTGTGCAGTGAGTATGTGAGCATGGCTGCACGTGATATTTTTTACAGATCAAAATGACATAAGCCTAACGGCTGTTTTGAGTTAAGGCTATATGTTTATTGAATAACTTGACGATGGAGAAGACAAACCATTTTGTGGAATGATGAATCATCTGAAATTTGCAACATATGACTCAAAGACAATCTCTGGTAGCCTATAAGTTACATCACACTGTCGGCCACTTGTCTATAGTGGACCAAAATGACATAAGCCTAAAGCTTTGATTTAAGGCTATATGTTTAGCCTATTGAAAAACTTGATGATCTAGATTGCGATTTTAATGACACATTTTAGTTTTCAATCTGCCAAGCTGAAGAGCTGGTGTCTGTTATTGCTTGTGCAAATATAAAAAAATGTAGACTGAGTTATGACAAAACCATAACTGTGGTAGTAAACAAACTAGATCCTAATACAAGGCTATTAAACATATCAATCACAATAACTGACTATGCTGGCGACCCAAATAAAACCTCCTGCGAGCCGGTCATTGGGAACCAATGATCTAGAAGACAAACCATTTTGTGGAGTGATGCATCATATGAAATTTGCAAACAATGTCACTCAAAAACAGTCTCTGTTCTGAAACATCCTTAAATTCAGGACCATTATTGCTCACCTTGCATTTGGAATTGTTGTTTGTTTATTCAAAGTCAAAAGTCCAAAGTAGCCTGGGCTATTCGAAGTATCCATTTACTAGCCGTATTTGTTGGTGTGTTGCAAAATTTGCGGAATCATTTTATGCAAGCAAACCGCATACAGAGACATTGCTTATTGTTGAGGTCAGACATCATAACCATCCAAACATGACTTTCTACCCGTGTTAATGATTCAGTGCTGCCAAAACTTCAGCCCACTCTGTCTCTGGTCCTGGACTGTGCTGTGTGAGAGGGGGAGTGGCTACAGTAGAGTGGCAAAAGCCAATGTATGCTTCTTTTACAGATATATTTTGCATTTCTTGTCCAAACAATCGGACAAACGGTTTGAGAGATATGCTAATAACAGACAGAAAAACGTTGCTGTAATTTATAGATAGATAAGAAATTCTGACTGGAAACACTTGAAATTCGCATTAAATCTTCTTATGCGCATAGAAATGGTAATTCGCTAGAGGGAGTGGATTAACTCTAGATTTGCATAAGTATAACACGATTAAAGTTGATGGAAACATTTGTACCAGAATGTTTCCGTAAAAGGTCCTGACGACCTTGCCTTTTGATCCCACAGCTGATTAGAACGCTTCCCTAACGCTTCCCTAGGGGGTTTTCAATTTTAAACTCGCATAACACAGTGGATGGAAACACATACAGATGTGCATATACTTGAGACGAATTTTCATGAATGCACATAGAATATGCAAATGAGCTGAATGGAAACCGTGACATTTGCCTGGTCAGCCTACTAACTGACTAGACAGTCCAATGAGATAATTCGAACAATTTGCTTATAGTTGGCTACATTGCACAGCATTTCAATCCACTCTCATGGACACTCTTTTTAACAGCCTGTCAAAATGAGGTGTGTGGCATTATGTGAGGGGGAAGAATCATCTTGAAACAGCAGCCAGGCTCCTTTGTATATCTATGACCTTTGACTGATCATTTAGCCTAAATGAATACATTTTTATAGTTTTATACTTTATAGTAGATTGCTACTGAACTATATTTTAACAAAAAACATCATAACGCTGATGATTTTCTAAGATGTCTCTAAAATACAAGACCAATGCACTGGATCATGGCAAACGTGTTGCCATAGCCAAATTGTCCATATGACCAAATCCCCATGAGGAGATGCAGTGTCAAAATGTATAGTGACACACTTAATGAGAACATTAACTTCTCTATTAAACCTGAGGAATAATAATTAGTGAGAAGGAGACGCCAGTGCAGCTCAGATGTCTTCTTAGTTTTCTTTATGAGGAATAATAATTATTATTGTATTATGAAATGTGTCAGAGTTACACAGAAAAAAAAGAAAAAAAAAAACATTTATAGAAACGATAAGAAATAAGAAATGTGGGAGTTTTATACTACCGACACAGCCTGTTCTTGAGAGGCTGGTGGCCCTGTTAACTCCATGTTTTTATAGCATGCTTTTTAACCCCTTCATCTCATTGTGTGGAGAGAGGGAGAGTTATTTGCAGTGGTAAACCCATTGCATGCATGCAGATACCCTCTATGGCCAACATGGCCACTGGATGAGTACTACACATTAAGGGTGTCAACACACCTGGGAATCGAACCCGTGACCCTGGTGACAATCGAGTGATGCTCTACCAGGTGAGCTAGGCCAGCTCCCTAGTACACTGTGCAAGCATCCACCATAGCACCAATGACTGTAAAAAACATGAACACTCAGTACTGAGTGAAGCTGGCACATGGAACTACAAAATGGCTGATATTGAACCAATTATGGTGTGTTCTGGGCAGATATTACTTTAGATTTTTTGTTTACTATGTATGCTGTGGCTCCAAACAGCATGTACTGCACAGCCTCTGGATTTTCCCAATATGGTGAACGGTCTCCATTGCACACTTGTTTAAACAATATAGGTCATTGTTGTGTCCAAGAAACACAAATCTAAAATGTACTCTTCCACTTTAAAAGGGCAAGATGCGGTTTTGGGAATCTTCCATACAGGACTTGGAGGGTGCAGTCAGCACTGTGGTAGGAGACACTTACCAAGAGCCAAGTTCTGGCAAATGCGACACTTCTGTGGACAACATGGTAGTGGTCCCCTGAAAGAGCCTTTTGGGTGGGCTCTCTGTTTCCATCTCCCCTGGAAAGACAGCCAGTCAGCAGTTAGTAAAGCCCAGACATAAATCCATGCAGGAGCCACCTCAACATAAACATGTAAACAAACAAACCGACTGACACATTCCACCAGTTACCTTTTCACAGCTTGATACTGCCTAGCATCTAATATCTTCTACACATGGCAGACATAGAAGTCCAGGCAGACTCACCTTTACGCTTGAGTGGACCGAGGATGCTGGGCCGTATGCAGTTGATAGGGCTTTGGCTTCTACGGCTACAAACACACAAACTCTTAACATTACCAGCTGTTGTTTACATTACATTGTTTGCATTTACATTTATTCATTTGGCAGATGCGTTTATCCAAAGAAAACCTGTCCTTCTCAACCGCATGGGATTTAACACTACAGAAATGATTTCAGGGACATTTGTGGAAAGTCAACATGCCGCACAAATCTGTTTGGAAAGGAAAACTTTTCAGTCTTGGCTATATAACCATGCTTGATCCTTTCAGTCAAAGTATCCTTATGTTCAACTGAAGTATCTTAAGTCCAGTTCATGTATCCTTATGCAACAAGTTATGGAGGCTAATCTAGTAGATAAATAGCTAGCTATGTGTGTAGTACAGTATGTAACAACATCAAATCAAATACAAAGCGAGTGAGATGGAGGGAGAGTGAATGCGTTTTAAAGGCCAAGTGGAGACTGCACATGCACATTATAGATTACAACTGACCTGACCAGGTATCTCCAATCACACTCTATAGTGACCAGCTCTAGGCCTCTAGTCCTCGCTCAACCAGAATATACCACAATGTGAAAGACGTGTTCCAGTCTAACTTACACAGTCTGCAGGCGCCTTGTTGGGCTTGGAATGGGGCTGGGGGTCAAGCCGTTGCTGCTCACCAGGATTTGCAGGGAAGGGGAGAAACATTGCTGTGGGAAGAAGAGAAGATGGTGGGAGATTTGACAGACATACATAATGGGTAAGCATTTTCTTTCCATTTTAAAATGCTCAGTGTAGACTGAACCAACCTTCTTCAGCATCCCTCGAGTAGGGGATGGAGCAGGCGACACTGGCACAAAGTCAATCCGCTTTGGCGATGAGGAAGAAGACTTCTCCAAGTCATTGTCACTCTGTAAAGGGAGAGGAGTTATCAGACACAGATGTTCACAATGCATCAGATCATGGACAGGTTCAGAAGCACAGTCATAATTGTTGGAGTTTTATACTACCAACACAGCCTTTTCTTGAGAGACTGGTGGCCCTGTTAACTCCATGACTCTGTAGCATGCTATTTGGAGCCCACCACCATTGTGCAAGGTAAGGGATCATGAGCTTTTTTTAGCCCAGCATAGCATGCAGATATGACAGACCAGTGTACCATGGCAGGCATTTGGTATAATTTTGTACATAGACATTTTCTATTATGCAGAGCAATGTGGCCAGGCCTCAATGCTGTAGCATAGGTGACTTGACAATGACTTCACAATGGGGTAATCATGCATCCAACCATGACATGCTTACCAGACTCAGGCTCTCCTCCCAAGACTGACTCATCTGCATAGCTGTCTGGACTTCCCTTTAGAGAACAAAATAGAGAGGGTAAATGAAGACTTCACAAACAAACAAATGCAAAATAAACACTTCTACACTTGTAAATCAGAACTACCAATAGCTTGGGTATGGTTGGGTACCGTAATTTCCGAACTATTGGCCGAGGTTTATACATTACTTTTACAGAATTTCTTCAGCTATGAGGTTAATACACAGGGGCAGTTAATATGGTATTAATATGGTTTTGTTTTTTTAAACTTGCATAAAACACTATCCTGTGGTTAATACACAATGCAGTTAATACACAGGATATTACTGGTTAATTACATTGGCAACACAAATGACACTATAACAAGACGAACACCTCTTTCCTTACCGTTCATGTGCAGTCTCTCTGTTCATTACGTCAACTCCTTCCTCCTGTGGGTCAATTATTATTACAAATCATGTAAAGTTTTAGTTACATGCTATATCTGGTTAATGGTGCTACCTTTAAAAACATCTAAGCAAAGTCATTCAACAGAAACCCCTAGAACAGTGTTTCTCAAAGTGTGGTCAGGGGACCACTGGTGGTCCGCAAGCGGTCCCAAGTGGTCCGTGAGCAGACGTGAGCAACTTGTATGTAAATCCAAACAGTTTTGCAACATGCCTATGTAAGCTACGCCAGTTTAAATCATATGAATCCTCTGACACAATAAGCAAGGTGCAAAGACAATAAGCAAGGTGGTTCAGTGAGTAGGCCTATTGTGTAATATACTGCTGAAGGGCCCAGGGCCATTGAACTGTTTAATGCGTCACTAAAGGGAAGAGGAGAGATAGACTTCTCTGCTTAGTCTGTCTGCCTCTCCACGTTTGAGTACTGACTGCCCACTACTGCTTTACTACTGTTTTACTAATGTCCACAACCTAATGTTTTTACTACTGTTTTCCTGCTACACTGTTTTTCATGCTATATTAGCACACATGCTCAATGGCTTCTGCTACAATACTGAATGGCTGTAACCCTATTACCTCAACCTGTTCTTGCACTGACAGTTTTTTATATTACCTTGTCTACATTATACTTCACTTTCCCATTTGTCCATATTATTTATGCTGGTCTCTAGACCTTATTATTGCACTGTTGGACTACTTTTTGCACCTTCACCATGACACTCACTCTCTTGAGCACCTTACCATGCACACATAACTAAAGGACTACTGTTGGTCTACTTTTTGCACCTTCACCATGACACTCACTCTCTTGAGCACCTCACCATGCACACAGAACTACAGGCCCTGTCACTACAAGCGTCTCATGCTTTATCACCCTCAAGCACACTGGATTTTTTACATTTAATTTATATAGTATATTTAGTATTTTGTTTTGTTAGTTTTTCTTATCTCCTACTGTCTCTATTGTACAGTGGAGTTTGGTTATATGTTTATACTTATATTTACCATTTCTGCTGTAAGTGCATGTTGTGTGATATCTGTATGCTACTGAGACTTCCTGAATTTCCCCTTGGGGATCAATAAAGTATCTATATATCTATATATCTATCTGAAGTAGATCTACTTTTTTATTTTTAGCTAGGTGGTCTGTGAGGGTTTTTTTATTGGTTAACTGGTCCTTGGTCTGAAAAAGTTTGAGAAACACTGTCCTAGAAGATGTTTAACCAGCTGCTGTCCAGAGTGTAGATGTATTTACAGACATATCCACATCTCTAGTGTCAGTGAGCACGAAATGTGGTGTTGGAACGTGGTACTACTAAGCAGTCTACTCTCACAGACGGCATGCTTTCAGCACTCCACAATCTGATTTTAGCATGGCTCTCAATAACCCACACTCCCCATGAGGAAAGGAGGTCATCTTCTGCCATGCATAAATAGCTGATTATCCAGCTCAGATATCAAACAGAAATACACTATGTACACTGTGTTGGTACGATGCATAACTGACATATCCAATGGTAGTCCACTATGAAGGTCTATGTTTTTCTCACTGGTAATGCTAAGGCAGAAGTTCTTGTGTACCTGTTTAATCTGATAGAGTCTGGTGCTAGGAACCCGGATAGGCGAGGAGGGAATCTGTAAGGCAAAAGCAGGTTGAGAGATTACCAACCGAGCAAACTTATAAAAAAAGAAACTTTGAAGGAATGATAGAATCATTATAATCCAGTACCACATTAGGGCGGTTGACAACAGTGGTGCTATTTCTCCTACTTCGCAGGTTCTCTCTCTGAAACACCTGTGAGCTGTCACTGAAAAACAAGGCAGAACAACATACATGACACATAGTTTCTCAGGCTATATATATTTAGGCTTCACACTTTACACAAAGATAACAGATAGGTTTTCCGAGAAAGCAAATATTACCAGAAAGTGTCCACAAACAAAAAAGCATGATATTTTTATATGGGCTTACACAAACTGATTTTACAATAGATAAATTGTAAAGCATTTACAACCAACTCATTAAACGTTACAGAAAAAAAACAAAGATATCAAACCTTAGGCCGTTTATCATAGGAGCACTGTTGGATCGCCTCAAATGCCCGTCGCTTTGGACAAGGGACGATGGTATTTCGAGGTCAAGTTCCATCTTCTCTTGGGACATAATTTCTTGATCATTCATCTATTTTGTTTCTTTTTGGAGTTAATATTTTTTAGATAACGTTACGACTGCAACGTTCCCGACTGAGTTTTGAACTACCGTAGCGAGCTACATCGTTGCTAGATATGTTATATGTGCCACAAATTTCGTGAAAGATTTACATCTGTAGCTCATGCCTACACAGCGTAGCCTATTGAAAAGTAGAAGTTAGAATATCTTACTTGCTAGCAGCTACCTTTTACTTGCTTGAAATGTCCCAGCTTAACATATCTCTTTTGCCAATGATAAAACAAATGGCTCTATATTCATCGTTAAATAAGTGAATAGGCTTAGATGTTTGGGTAGCAGGATAACTAGTGTCAAGCCTATGAGTCTTCAAATTAATTTAGAACATTCATGGTCAGGTTCTTATTCAATTTAGTTGCGTCAACACTCTAGTCAAAAATAAAGCCGATGTGAATATCAGACGCTAGTAGATGTGCAAAGGCTAGCGTCCAGTAAGCAAGCTGACTAGCTAGAAGCTACTTCTAAATGGAATGAACAGTCCATGCACAACTTGGCTAGTAGGCCAGTTAACTAGCTAGGCTAGCATCCTTAGCTGTGGGGAAAAGCTAACTGCACTCCAACTGAACAAGCTCATTAAGAGATTTTCAACCAGTCTTAATGTTAAAGTAAGCTGACAAGCCGCTTAAAGTTGCATTCATAGAAAATTATCGTGAATACTAGCCTACACTGTTTTGTAGAGCAATCGTACAGTGCAGTGGGTTTTGTAAGGCACACAAATGTTAGTAACTTAACAGAAAGAGAAATCAAGCTGGGTAGCCAGGGTAGCTTTTCAGCTAGCTAACAAATTAGCCAGTAATGCTGATCTTGCTAGCTGTACTAGTGCTAGCAAGCTAACCAAGATGCTACATTACCGTTAGCGCATCAAACTAAAGCGATTCTGTGATACTCCGACGCCCACAATGTCAATGACTCTATACGAAAAAGGCGATAACAATGTCCAGACTGCAGCCGCTACCGAAAACCCACAGCCTCAACCAAACTTCCCGCCCCTTTTGCTACATGAGGTTTGACCGACGGGGACATAGTCCAAGCAGGATCGCAAAAAGTGCAGGCGTGCCTTTGTTGAAGCAGCAGTAGTAACCAATGCTAGGCCAGAATTTCACAGCACTTCCGGGAGACGCTAGGTTCATACGTCAGACGATGCCGCCTGCGCACGCGTACAAGGGCACAGTTTGTACACTTACACTTGGGTTGGTAATCTTAACATTTTACTTAAACAGTATAATTTTATTAGTTTGGTTAAAACCACACTCACTCACTTCGTGAATAGATATCTAGGTAGGCGTGGTCAGGCTAGAATTTTACTAGTGATTCTGAGTAAATTACACTGTATTGCTGGGAATAATATATTTTAGGTTTGATAAGTTAATCATGAATGGCCTAATTAGTCCAATAGTAAGGCTTTGTTAGGTTGACAGAGAATATAAATATTTTTGTTGCTATGATTATTCTTTAAAGGGAGCCGTTTTTGAATTGTATTCTGTGTTTGGGAGGGAAATGTGGGGTTCATTCAACTTGATCTTAAGATAACCCAAACAATTGAGTATGAGCATCTTCGAAATATAATAACCATAACCAATTGATCAGTGCTGTCTTTCAGTTGCAACAGTGCTCAATCTCAAAGGGGTTCATCCCAGGGCTATGGAAAGCCAGACAGAGTTGACAGAGTGTATTGACTGAGAGAAATTTGACTATGATGTTTTCTTCAGTACAGTCTCTATCTGATGTAGGTAATTTTCCATTCTACACTGCAGATGTCACCTTCAGAAACCTTTTCAATCTGTTGAACTTCTCTGACATCTTTAATTTTATGATTCACTAAACTAACTGGGTAGTTATGGTGGCCTACAGACAGCCTGTTCTAAATTGAATTAAGCTGTCCTATGCCGCCCATCTTTAAACTGCAACAGTGAGCAAGTGAGAGAGAGAGAGCAGATAGAAGAAGTAAATTCACTGCTGTTTGTGTTTTCATTCCTTTCAAAATGGTGGCACACTTATTTCCCCATAGTCCAGCTTTGCATATTTTTTGCCTTTACAGAGAGCACTGGCAATGTGCTATGGTAGTCACATGTTCTTTACAGCTCACTGCATGGGCTTCTGTCTGGCATCAGACAATGTTTCTTTTCTCTGGCACTAATGAGAGACACAAGTTGCAGAGCCAGGCAACTGAGGGGTCATTACTTAGGTCAGATGATGCTAACATTGGACACAGCAAACCAGTAGCAGAGTGACATTTTGGTGTTGTGGGAATCCCCTTACATGTATTGTTCTTATGCATTTAGCTGTCAACATTTAAAATAATTCCACTTCAGATATTAGTTCATAATTGTACAAGTGAACAGACAGGCACCATCTCACTACAAGATCTGCACGTGGTTTATTATTTTGTCTATAAATTTGGGCATGCTTTTTTTAATAACTGGCAAGCCATAAGACAACACCATTTGTATCCATCACAATAGTATTATTATCAAGCCCCTATAGCCACTGTGACTACTTACAAGCATGGCCATTTTTTTTTTTTTTTTTTTTACTAAACTTTTGGTGTGCTCACTCGCCAGACATCTATAGCGAGATATAACCTTGCAAAACCGGAGTAGAAACGTGTCACAAGTGGCAACTCTTGTCTCCATCGAGTTAAAGATAGGCTACTGCAGAACTGGGCACAGTTTTGTCAACAGCTCATTGAGCTGCCTGCCGCACCTTACGTAAAACCTTTCTTCAACACGTTCGCGCAACAATAACGAGCTCGTCCCCTCAACTAATACTACACTTCCACTAGTAGTCTAACGAGAAATACTGTTTTTGACAGTGAAAGGTAAAATGTTGTTTGTATGCAAAAGAAAAGTTAATTAACCGGTATGATTCATAATGATACGACACCGGTGGTTCCATGTTTAATTGCGCTGTCCGTTACAGTTTAGGTCACTTTACCACAAAATTAGACAAAAAAAGTTCACACAAATGACACCATAGGACAAACAGAAGTGTTAAAAAGTGTGCCACGACATTACGAACTATACTCCTCCTCCGTTCGACACTACAGGGATGTTTCATTGCTCATGCTCCCACAAAGCTTTGCAGGAGACCATACAATGAAATTTAGAACGTTTTTTTACGTTTCGGCGCCATTTTCGATTGGACTGGAGGTGAGTTTGGGTTTTTTAAGGCATTATTTCTCGTATATTTTTTCTTCACTCAAACTCCTATCCCCACCATCCTAGTTTGTTAAATTATATTGTGCTAAGCACATCAGAGTAAAGTCTGTATGGATAATGCAACTTTAGAATAGTTCGCTAGACGTGACTGTCAGCACTTTTACGCTCAATCCAATTTTGTGACTTTGCCTTTCAGACGAATTATAATACCAAATGCATTTGGTTTGACATGCTCTGTTTTACCATTGACAGTGTTGTTGAACTAAACGTATCTGAATAACATGCGGTGTCTATTCAGTTATTTTTGCTTCTGAGCGAAGTATTTGCCAAAGTACAATGTCAAGCTTTGTCCGAGTGCAATTTGTAACGAGTAATCTCGCCTATGAGTTTCATGCAAAGGCAGATGTTTTCAGCTGCGTTTTAATTAGCCAACAAATAGGCTATCCTAACTTGCAACTCTGGAAGTCACCGGTCGAGTTGTTGGCACTGTCTTGCTGAGGTTGCAATTAACGAAAAGCAATGTCATCTTGTTTTCATTTCAATTATTTTAATAACGAAAATAGCCTAGCCTTCATAAGATCATAATAGCAATTTATGTCGATTATAATCGTCGATATACATTACTGGGTAGTCAATTTACGAGTTTGTGACTAACAAATGATTCCGGGTGACTAGCCTACTTTATGTCAATAATAATTCGTGTGAGCAGATAATTGTCTTGACCGCTTGAGTTGGCCTAGCCCAGGCTACTTTGCCTATGATAGTCTACAGCCTGAAGTCGAAACAAATATAAGTGGCCAATGCATTGGAGTGCCTGTAATGGTCAAAATAGGACAAATTAGTCATAACTAGATATTTTATTTAAATCCGTCAGATATAATTAATTGGGAACAACATATTCCAAAGTAGGCTATAATGGTTATGTACATCCGAAACACGTTATGTGTTTTGATTATAGCTAGTATCACAATAGTTTTAAGCTCTTTTAACTTTAATTAGCCTACATGGAGTGATAAACCTACTCATGAAAGGCGCGAGGTGTCTGGCCAGGGCCGTGGATTGACGTAGGCTACAGTCAGCAGAGAGATATGTCTGGTCATGTTCAGATAAATTCTGATGTCACGAGCTTGATGAGCCAGTCAGTGCAATTAGTTGGAGGCTTTTGAAATGTAAAGATAACCATTATGATTAACGTTGCAAGATCATAGGCTAAGGTTACAGTATTATTTACAGCTCTCAAATAGACTAGGCCTGACAACATTTGCATAGCCACACATTTGCACGTCCTCAGTGTTTCTTCTATGTATTATAGACCTATTTAATGAAATCATTTCTCATTTACAGGAGCTCATTCCATGTAAATCCACACTTTGTATTTATCTATATCAAGTTTCAAGCAGCACGGCCCTCGTTGCCCAAAGGGAGTGGAGAAGGACAAGCATGCCGAGGCCTGTCTGAAGATAAGTTTTGCACCGCACAATCTCTAATCTATTGTCCCATCAACGTACCGCAGGGGGCGCTAGGGACCCAGGTTAATATTGCGAGTGAACGCCATTTCAAGTTGTATGCTTTTATTGAACAATAAACTAAATACTTTGATATCCTGTTTAACTTGTGCCATGCTTAATATGCTATGTAGCCCAGTCTAAATGTGCAAAATGCATTTTGACTTTATTAAGCCACTTTGATGTAATTAATTGTGGGAGACCTTATTCCTGCCAAGTTTCCCTTTACGTTTTAGCCCATCAAGATGTCCAGTCCATCTCAATAGTAATGCCAGTTGTGCAAAGTGGCTGACCTGCTGTGGTAGCAGCACGTCATGGTTTGTAGTGATATGGTGATACAGACCATGAGGAGCTGCTGCTCTAGTGTCAGCATGTCCTTCCAGCCAGCTGGCCGTTTGAAGAGATCTACCTAAAGTGAAGCTCTACTTCCTCATGGGTTGTGCTGTAGCAGCACGTAAATACTGGAGTTGAGTTTAGTCTGTTATCCAGTGTTACTGTTCTGCTCCAGTCAGACCTATCAATGTCAACAAGCACGGACTGCAAACATATTATGAAGATGTGTAGTAGGATGTATATTTGATTGAGAAATAAACAACATATGGCTATTGTAATTAAACTCTTTGTGATTTGAAATCAGCACAATAGACACCAGTCATTTAATTTATATGAACAGTTGACACATAACAGACAGAAGCACAACCGAAGCTCTGATATTGTTTATTCGTGCACTGGTGGTCTAATATTGAAACACCATGATTCTGTACTTGGTGTGTCACAACTGTTCAAGTTCACAGAATATCCCAGTAAATATTACAGGGGCTGTCTGTTCCAAATGGCATTCATAGTCTATATAACATGTTTTCTCACCCTGACTAAATCAACTAATTTTTAGACATATTTCAGAGGATATAGATGGAGATGAGTTTTTGTGGACCTTAAGACAAGCAAAACAAAACTCCACGATTACATATTGCCATATAGCTTATGGGACAGGTGCAGTCCTATTATGAAATGGTTGTTTTTACTGATTCAATGCAAAGCTAAGAGTGGATCTAGACAAACATCCTATATCTCAGTCATAGGGAATATATTCAGCTCTATTGATTATTTCTGATCATACAGTCCAAAGAGTATCTTACAAGGCTGTAAGTCCCTACTTATTTAGGAGGGGGTGGGATGTTCATTTCCACACAGGCTGTAATTTTGTCAAACCATTACTTAAACAATAAATTCAACAGCCAATTCCCAGTTAACTTTGTGGTAAATAACCAAAATAAAACAAACAAAATTGGATGGTTGTTAAGTAAATACAAAAAGGTTTATGCGCAACTGGTCATCACTCTACCGTGATCATAACCAACATTGATAAGGCACCACAAACCTTCTTTCTAAGCATAAATTTAAAACCAGTTATCGTCAGTCATACCGTTTATATGTTCAGCAACAATATCCACAGAAGCATGTAGATTTGTATGCAAACACCTTTTTAACACAAGCATCATATGTATGTCCAGCACAAAATTGCATTAGAGGCATCAAGATGTGCACTTTATTTGGCATTAAAGAGTTAAAGTTATTGATCAAAGTGTAGAGTTATCAACAGATTGCTCATGTTCTGTATCTGCTGAATTATACGTTAAGTACTAAAAGTATGATCTTTGGAAACTTTACTTCAAGGATATGTTGGGAATGCTATTTCAGAAGCAGGTGTCCACATTTCAGTACTATTTGTAGAGAACAAGTACATGTTGCATTTTTAAAAGTCAAAGTTAGACTTTGATGGCTCTTCACTTTCACCTTTAAGAGACTAAGAGTAGCAGCACCACAATGGAAGCTTTCCCAACTCACTGCTACTGCACACTGCATGTAAAAATGTTTTTCATCTTCAAATGCATTCTCACATTTCAGTAGATTACAAATGCCACACCTTCTCTTAGTTGTTGCAACTTTGATGATGTGGCAGGAATTTGTATTTTTGCAGACAATGGTCACATGGGTTTCAATTGGAATCAATAGCAAGACAACAATGATTACTCTATTAATGTCTACTAATAAAGGGTCTTACATCTCAGTTATGACGGGTTTGCTTTCAATATTACCGTATTTTCCGGACTATAAGTCGCACTTTTTTTCAGTTTGGCTGGTCCTGCGACTCTTTTTATATTTATATATATGTTTTTTTCCTCTTCATGACACATTTTTTGACTGGTGCGACTTATACTCCGGTGCGACTTACAGTCCGGAAAATACGGTAACTATGAGGCCCTAATTGAAATTCCAATCAACATGCAGTCTCAAGTCCAACTTAAACTAAGGAAAAATCTTTTTGCCAATTTAATACAGTAATACCCTACAGGCAAACACTGATGGGTGAGCTCTACACTCCCACATTCTACACAATAGCTTTACTTCATGCACGAGAGACAGAGCTTGGTGCTTGACTTTGCCCGTCATTTAATTTAGGTCGGTAAATGTCCGTTTTTGTCATGGATGGCAAATTTTTTATTGGGCTCTCTGAAGGTTATTCCTCACATTTTATCATTGTGAAAGGCAGGCCCAACATTACTGATTTCCTATATTTTGTTTATCAAATGCCCATTCTTTACTTAAGCAAATCACCATCATGGCAGTTTTGTCCATGCCATCACCTGCTATATACATCAGTTTCTTATCCTCTCCTTCTAGAGCTCTATAAAACCCAGTGTTTCACTAGAGCAGTGTTTCTCAAACTTTTTCAGACCAAAGACCAGTTAACCAATAAAAAAAAAAAACTCACGGACCACCTAGCTAAAAATAAAAAAGTAGATCTACTTCAGCAGTATATTACACAACAGGCCTACTCACTGAACCACCTTGCTTATTGTCTTTGCACCTTGCTTATTGTGTCAGAGGATTCATATGATTTAAACTGGCGAAGTTTACTTAGGCATGTTGCAAAACTGTTTGGATTTACATACAAGTTGCTCACGTCTGCTCACGGACCACTTGGGACAGCTTGCGGACCAACAGTGGTCCCTGGACCACACTTTGAGGAACACTGCACTAGAGGCATAATGCAAAATATCTCCATGTGCTCCATGTTGCCCTCTGCACGCTGAAATCAGGTTGTCTATGGTCATCCATCACTAATCTAACAACAAAAGCATTGCATATGCATCAGAGGAACATTTTGTTGGTTGGCCTTGTGGAGTCTGAATGAAACAAATGCTCAATCTTTTTCAGGAATTGGAATAAAACACTCCAGGAAGACCAATTGAAATGTACAGTTTTGTACTGTAGTCTGACAGATGAAACAAACTTTCCACCACTAATCTCTCAACATGAAGCCATATTCAGCAGAATAAGCAAGCAACTGAAATTGCAATACCATTGACTATGATCACAATGCAGGTATTTTACTTACACACTTCCATGAAAAAATCCTTAAAAGGTTGTCTCAACAGCTAACATATACCAGCATAAAAATGTCAACACATTATCAAACACAAAGCCACTGTTACAGTGAAACACTTCATTGTGTTTTCAGTGAGTTTTGTGAATAAACTATAATTACCATTTGTACATCCCTCAAAATGTGATAATTACTGTACAAATGAGGTATACTGGATTCAGTATACTTACTTAATTATACATAAACAGTTCATATAATAATTTTAAATGTCTGGTGAATTGTGCACATCTACTTAAAATAAAAAAAATGCAATGTATATGAATTTAAACTAAAAGTCACAATGAAATAAATTATAAGGTGACCCATACTTCCTGTGAAGTTTTGTGTTTTCACCTGGACAGAACTGCACACATGCTCACGAGTGTACGTTTGAAAAGCACTAGGCTGTGAGGACCAATGAAGAGTGAAGGCTTAGGGTTTAGGCTGAGGGTTTAAACTGTGTGTATGGCAGCCACAGACTGGATGGGCTAAAAGGTCAAAGCCAATGTGAGGTACTGTTAGCTTTACACACACACACGCACACTCTCTCTCTCTCTCTCTTCTTCTGCACCTCACCGCTGACCCCTGAGTGGAAAACCTGCATACTGGTGGTGAGCTACAGCACCACAATGAAGAGCACAAAAAAAGAACAAAGGAAAACAATGAAAGAGCATCAATAATAACAAATGATAGACGGCTGTACAACAGGAGGAAGTGCTGGACTCCTCACGCCTTGTACTTCTCTTTTCCCGTTTCACTGATGACGCAGATGTGCTGAAACGGAGAGACAGTATGATTACTGGGAGAGTAGGAAAATGGTCTCTCAGACGGGTTTGATTTTTAAAAAGCGAGTCTAGAAATTTAGATTTTATACTTACATTGAGATCTCTGAAATATTCATTGTAGTCTAATGCATATCCCACCACGAATTTGTCAGGAACTTCAAATCCTACAACTGGCAAGGAAAAAACAACACCACTTTGACTTCTTTTCCAAGAGGATAATGAATGGCACTGTTGAAGCGGTCATCTGTAAAACCTTAATTCAAGAAGCTCCACAGCACCACTGATTGGTCACTCACCAACACTGCAGGGATAATTGTTTTGACTGAATACTTTTTAAAACTGAATAGTTTTTAAGAACTAAATTTTTTTTTTAAATTGCAGCATAATGATCTTAAATTGCTATTATTTAAGAAAACGTTGAGATAATCCCACTCACAGTCTGGTCTGTAGCCAACACTCCTTGGTGTCCGCTTCACCAATAGACTGTAAAAACAAAACATTCATGGATTAAAGTGAACAGTGAAGTAATAATAAAATGTATCACCCCAAATTCCTGAAAACCTCATTCTTATTGCTAAAGCACAGACTGAACCTTCATACTTCATAATTAATTTCAACCGGTGGAAATCACTACCCCAGGAAAAATCCTGCCAATTGTGGCATCAAAAGTTTGCCTCTACCTTGCAACTTTGACCATTTTTGGATTGTACTGCTTGAGTAGTTCCAGCAGCGTCTTCATTGTCTTCCCAGTGTCAATAATGTCCTTCAAGAAAAACAGCATGTGAAGTCAAATGACCCTGACATTTGTTAACCAATTAGGTATAAATACGCACAATCCAGAATTTAATACATACCTCAACAATCAGGACATTCTGTAGAAACATGGGCAAATGGAAAAGATTTAGTAATATTGCGTTATCTACAACATCTGTTAATGTTTAACATTTATTCTTGCCCTATCTTATGTCTTGTCCCAGTTTGCCTGTTTGTTAGTTTATCACCTTAGGTTTTAAGGTCACTGAAACAATCTATATATTTACAGAGTCATGAGCTGAAGGCCTTCACGACCTGCTAGTTTTTCATTTTAAAAGTTTCTTTTTTATCATGCTTACCTTCCCTGTGAGTGTGGACAGATCGTCTCCACCAATCACCTTAATCTCCCCAGTGGATTGGTCATTCTAAGAGAATAATGAAAAAAAAAAGACTTTCATTCTGTTTTGCTTGGTGTATGTGTGAACATTATTATGACCTAAATCTGTCACAAGTAATGTTCAGATTATCCAAAGAATAGTTGGTGTGACGTTCAAAGATTAAGTAAGTTAAGTCAAATTAAAGTCATTTGAAGTGATCTTCAAAAGCTCACAGAATTAACTGAGAACTTTAGGACCATATTATGGAATTATTTCATATTACATTATTATTAATTGTTAATGCTACATTATCCGCAAAATACCAATGTCCATAGGTGGAAAAAAGGCACTCCATTAATTACGATTTAGGGCAGAGAAAAATCCTGGGTTTATAATCATCCTCACACCGTAAATGTGGCGCCTGTTCAGTGAGGTGTAGTTAGTGTGGGTGATCCACTTACACAGTAACTTTTAAGCCGGATGAAGTCCACAGTCATGGGAATGGACCGGTCACTGTTGCGGTTCAGGGCCTTGATGTAGTCCAGCAGGTCGGCGAAGAACTTGTAGCCCCCCTTGAGCACACAGAGGGCCACTATGTGGTGCCCTCCCATGTCCTTCATGATCTCCCTGGCCAGCCGCTCGGTCCTGCATTGGCAAGAGTGGAGGGAGTCAGGGGACAGGTCAGCGGGGGCCAAGCCCCAGCTCAGCTTTCTCCTCCAGTCAGCACTGTCTCTGTCACTTAGTCGATTTGTATTCAAGTGTTTCACACACGGATATCTAATAAGGCCTTGACACTAGAAGGTGGGTGTGCTGTAATCAGAAAACTCCAAAAACAGAGATAGAGCTAGGCGGTATTTGGGGACTCCTGGCAAGATGCACACAGGTCTGGAAATAAATGTGTATTCATCCTCCTGCCACATTAACATGGGTCTATAGTGAAGACTCACTCACCTATCCAGAATGAGTCCATGTGGGATGTAGACCCTTTCCAGATCAGAGGCATAATGCTTTGGTATGCAGAAAAGGTCCAGGTCATAACCCTGCTCGTCATCACTGATCTGAAATATAGTAATGACAATCACAGCATGAAACTAGATGGCTTAACATGCTAGGCCTCCAGGACAGGGACAAGAGGTAAAGAAGCAGGGCAGTGGAGAGGAGGTGAAGGACAGTAGGTCATTCATTTACCACCACTAGTCTGCTTGCTTTAAAGCAAAACATTTGGAAATGGCCACAAAACTATTCTAAACTCATGCCTGTGCATGAGACAGATGAGAACATTTAGCCCCATACTTCTTCAGAACTCATTGATTAAATTCACCATCAATCTGAGAAATTTAATTTAACTGGGCTTCAGACATTATATGGGTACAAGGATCCTATGGCATCATTTTACTGATGAGAAAGAGGTAGTCACCCTCACATCCCCGATTACACACACACACATTTATTCAACACCACTTAAAAGGAATACTTGGACCTTATTCTTTAAATTAGATCTCCCTGAGTGGTATAAACAGCCCTAGTTTTTGACCCTCCAGCGCAAGAACATGTGACTAGGGCGAGTCTTATGCTCTATTTCCCAGAGGTGCTACAGCTTTCAGGCTTGATTTACAGAATTAGAGGAGACATGGAGAAGAAACAGAAACATTTAGGAAAAAATATGTTTCTTCTTGGTTATTCCAGTGAGAACAGGGCATGTGGAACATACTACAGATTCAGTGGTTTGAAAAACAATCATCTCAACCTCTTGCCATACTGTTTTGCCTACCCTTTACCATTTGCCTACACTTTTAATGCAAATAAATAAGGTGTCAAATGCAAACAGGTCTAGGATGGTTCTGAATGGTCTATCCCTAATGCCAATACTACAATTGGTGGGGGTTGCTCACACCTGGTTCCCCACTGGAGGTGATTCAAAGACACTCAAGAGCAGATATTGAGTGGTTTCCTACATGTGCCAATGGTCCAGACATGCTACATTTAATCTGGCACTGACAGAGAAGGAAAAAAAAGCTGAACAATGCCTCGGGGGAGATGCAACACTCCAGCCCTGTCTACTGCAGGTGTGTCTGTCTGGCATGAACAACCACCGGTGCAGTTTGCACTCCAAACAGATTAAACACCTACTACTTCAGCTCTGTAGTAACACTGCTTGAACCTCTTTTTGATGATGCCTCAAATAGCCTTAAGAAACACAAGAGCTGAGAAGTTACATAAATGTTGGTTGGTCATGTTGGTTTAGGTTTGGTTACTGTACTGATGTAGTTTTGTTGCATGTCCACATTTTCATGCTTCATAATATTTGCATTTCACATATTAAATGTATCAAGAGTGACGGAGGTATATATTTAACCTTTCTTTGAGATGTAATGTGTGTTAGTGCACAAGGGCACATAAGACACCTGCCATTTTCTTACAAATCACACCATTAATCAAGCATTTCATACCACTCTCCTCTAGTGAGTTCCTCAAGGCAACACACAGGGTTTGGGTTTATTGACTGCAACAACGGTTATATAACAAGCTTGTCTCAGTTGCAAAGCAGAAAAATAAAACTATATTTCAGCTTGAGTGAAACATTGTTACAAATGTGGCAAATGAGCTGTTTCCAAGTAGGCCTACTGAAGATACAAAATGATACAAATGTAACATTGTTTAGAACTCTGGGTTCACAGCCAACATGGTGCAGGGACATCAGGTCACCCAACAGTTTTTACCGTCGGCTGCCTCTGAATATTTCCCCCGCACAAGACCCCCGAGGGCCAAACGTGGGCAGGGATTATCCCAAAATAGAGCTATTGAGATTTACAGTGAGCTTTTCTTTTAGAGTAGTGTAGTGCTACGCATGGAGTAGTGCTACGCGTGGACAAAATTGGAAACTATTTTGCTACGTTGATTTTTCCTATATTTTTTTCTCCAAACCGCTGCGAAAATCATGTAAAGTTTATTTTTGGTGTTCTAGAATTGTTAGGGGCATTTTGTTGTATCACAAAGCTCTCTTTCAAAGAGATCAAGCATGGTTAGTTTGGAAGGTAATGCAGGCATGCTGTAAATATTACATTTGTACTTGACAGAATGTAGGCTACGTTTCAGTACGATAAAATGGCAGATAAGACAATGAGAGGGTATTAGGAATAAATACAATTGCCCATCAAAAACAGTCCATAAAGCCAACAGCAACAACATGCGCGAACTGCTGATGACGAAAGCTAGCTAATCATGTGCCATGAGAACAGCACGCGTGTTTTCCCGTCGCCGCTTTTCCGGGGTACTGGGGAGCAAACTGTATTTCAACGCGTCAGCTCATCGTAGGAAACTAATATAATTTAAGCTCACTAGACCCTGAATGGAATCAAGTCGTTCCCTATGCGTTTATCTATGCTATGAAACTGTCGCATTTGCTTTGGTTGTCAACATTCCTTTTAACGTGCCTTTTACATGGAAGGAGCATGCAGCAGCTAGCAATTCTGTTGTGTGCAGATAATGACTCGAGAATTGTTCATAATTCATCGACACACTTACCACGACACATGGACTGGTAGTTGCCATAATTGAAGACGTCGAAGAAACGGCGACCAATAAAATATTACCTATATATCTCCCGCCAGGAGGGTATTCATATGCCGTTCACTGACAGTATGTGAACAAGCAGGTACAACAGTGTCTGTGGCGGCGAGGCCCAAGCACAAGCGACGAATCAGCGCAGAGGAAATCTAGCGTCCCCACCCACAATGCTCTTTCTTCCTAGATCACCGTTTTTTCCATCTCGACAATCTGTAATGTACACCCTTTCTGTGATGCGAAGGATGCGCGTGTATACCAGTAAAATGATAAGTAAAGATAGACATATACTCAGCATTTGAAGTTCAAGCAAAGAGCTTATTTAACAATAGGGACAGATTCTAAAACTGATGATACAAGGCAATTTTATGAGCAATGCTACACAAAGTATGGCGGTTCTGGCATGTTCCAATTGACATTGGGCAACATTTCTAAACAAAAACTAAATCATCAGTATAGCACATGATGACCATACAATCAGAACACATGGAACTCGTTATGTGGTTGTCCAGAGACATTGCTCAAAAAGTTGCCCTAAGTATCATAATTTTTACCAATATCATGTTCACCAAACCTGTGACATTCCACACCCTGCCAGTATACAGTGGGGTGGGTGTTCTCACTACCTTGGCATCCAAATCTCACAGTCTTTCAGAAACAAAGATTTTGTATAAGCTGTATGTTGAAAAAACATACATCCTCAGTCACCATCATGATTGAAGTCTTTACAGATCTGCTCTCTATTAAATTCCATGTCATTATATACTTAAATATAATTATAATTGTTCACACCATGTCTGTGTAACATAAAGGGTGTACTGCCACATTTCATACCTACACTAAATTCCACTGTTCCTAGTACTGTAAATCTAGGAGGATTATAACATGTCATTAAAATATTCTGTAATAGTAATTCCACCTTGTAATAGCACATTTACTACCTAATGTTGATAAAGAACTAATCATGTATTGTAACTTAATACTTTAGAACTTTCTAAACAATTTATAATATAAATGAGAAGCCTGAGAAAAATGTCTGACATCCTCAAATAATAGTTTGCTGCCACCCAATGGTCAGTTTCAAAACTATTTTCAAAAATAATGCATCATTTCACAGTAGCTGTACCCTGCAAATCAGGTTTCATGTGAGCTTAAATGTGAACCGTTTCATTGAAAGGGGGGGAAACATGACTTGCAAGTGGGTAAATAAAAATGCATGCTAGCAGATGTTGTTTAATCCTGACTCAGACTATAAAGGAAGCCACTGATATGCAATATTAATAATGATTATAATACGGTAGTAAAATATAATACACGTTTCAAAAGAAAAAAAGAATCATATCGACAGAAAAATTACAGCAACAGAGTTATTAAAGTTCAAGGTTTGGAAGAGAAAATGAATAAAAATGAGAAGGCAGCCTCAATCAAATATATCCAGTAGAACTACTGTATGGTAGATCACAAGGAAGAGATTGTAGAACAGTACATTCGGCTGCATTGAGAGACAATGCTTTCTTGTCCAGTCTCATCATACGCAGAACTTGTATTCACGTTCATGTGTCTGGTCAGTTTTGGAGTTCTTTTTTTAGTCTCTGCTACTGTCTGTCTCCTGTGGCCATCTGTCCTCTAGATCCCAGGAGTTTGTCTTGAGCAGAAGAGATGTTTGTAATGTGTCGGTGTGCTTATCTGCACATGCGAATAGAAGGTGGTTGTTGTCCACAAATGGGGAAGAAGTATGCATCAAAGAGAAGAAATAGGAAACTTTAAGATATTGAGAGAGCTGGCCCTGATAGTTTGTGAGTACAACACCATATAAAAATATCGTTTCTCCATCTTGTAGCTCCTAATGGGTCTTGTAATTTTGCTCTCAAGCTCTATCTGTGAAAAAGGACATAACAATTACTGACGAAACACAAAGTAGCTTTACAAGACAAATATTGTATATAGTTGTGTATAGCTGACTTATTAGCAAGACGGTAATGCACTGCACAGTATGAGCTCAGCACGTTTTGCTCCCCCCGGTCATTGAGATTAAAGTAACATGGCAGCATCACACCCTAAACTACGCCATACTCATTATATATCAGTTCATTATACTGTATTTCCAGAATACTTTATTCCGCCAGCGGTCGTGGGCGAAGGGGCGCGTCTCACCTAGTTGCCGTTGACTTGTGAGGGCAGGCCTCCAGCCCTCTCTCTGCTGCGGCTCTCCCGCTCCTCGTCCTCCTCATCGCGCTCCTCGTTGCCACTGTGGTTCTTACAGTATAGCCTGTGAAGTACAACAACATCAGCTTGAAAGAAATAATAACACTATGAATGTTTTCAGTTTAAAGAAAGAAAAGCTTATTTGAATGTGACAAAGCTCCAATATACTGCTCACATAATTTAAATCACCGCTTATAAGCTCTTCTTTGTGTCAAAATATCTTTCAGTTCCTGTATTGCACAACAAAATGGAGTTATGTTTGCTTACTTGTAAATTCCTCTGGCCATGTTTTCAATGTATTTGGCCTTGTCCTGCAGGCCACAGTGATAATGGTAGGTCTTCACACAAGCTTTAATCTCACAGCCGATGGTGGCACCAAGTTGAGTGCAGAGAGTGCATTTCTGGCAGAAGACAATACACTATTAATGCAATATTAATATACTAATGTACTATTTATGCACTATTACGATACACAGACACACTATTAGTCTTCATTGAGGGATGTCACCATTAGCACTGACTGGTACCTCACTTTGGAAAGCCTACAATTCTGTTGTAGAATTCTGTTGTAGAAGAAAAGTTCTCAAGAGTTCTCTAAATTCTCACCATTCTCTTCCCTCTCTTGATTTCTTGGATGACCGTCTTAACATCAAAGTTACCAAATTCTGCACGAGATGTGGTTGTGAGCTGAACTGTCCCAGAGGAGAAAAGCTTTTGGGGCAAAGAGAAAATATTTGGTGTAATAAATGCAATGATCTTGACATATAACCTCAAAAGAAATCTTGCACATCACAGCTCTTGCTTAGCTAGGATTACTTTGAACTTCAAAGCTATTACAATGTTTTCTGAGCTCAGCCAAGTGGATGCCTTTATCAATCATTCTGACTAAGGATAACTTTAATAACTTTGTGTTGTGTACAGTGTATCATATACTGTAGAGCATCATAAGAAAGGGAGGCATTTTGAAAGGCAGTCTAAAGCCTCCACCTCAAACTATTACTACTATCTAAGCAAATAACTCACCATGCATTTATAGTGAGCTGCCACCTTTTTGGCGTTGTCGGCATGGAGCACACCACGTGTCTCGTTCTCTTCCTCTCCATCATGACAGAAACCACAGCGAAGCCCTGTATCACTGGGGCTGCTTCTCAGAGGAGACCGGTCTCGCTGACAGACAAGCACACACATGCACACAAAATTGGAGGCGTTTCTGGGTGCAGTATCCTGTGGTTTGCCTAAGCAAAAGCACTGATTGCAAGAACACGTGAAGACCAGGAAAGAAATCAAATGTGGAACATTTGCAATTGACTACAGACGTTAAACAAAATACAGATCTCATAAACAACTCTGCACAGTACCACCATTTGAAATGTAATTCATCTTTCTAAATCATATTTTCTACACTTGTATTGGGTTGCTCTGTTGTATGGAGGCAGCTGTGGCCTACTGGTTAGCGCTTCGGACTTGTAATTGGAGGGTCGCCGGTTCGAACCCCGACCAGTAGGAACAGCTGAAGTGCTCTTGAGCAGGGCACCTAACCCCTCATTGCTCCCTGAGCGCCGCTGTAGCAGGCATATCCACTGCGTCAGGATTAGTGTGTGCTTCACCTCAATGTGTGTTCACTGTGTGCTGAGTGTGTTTCACTAATTCACGGATTGGGATAAATGCAGAGACCAAATTTTCCTCACGGGATCAAAAGAGTATATACAGTATACTATGGGGAATTGTACTATATCTACCCATTTCAGTCCAGAGGCCCATTGCACAAAAGAAGGATCAAGACATCCTGGAATGGCGAGTATGTAAAAGACATAATTAAAACGAAAGACAACACCACCACAGTGATAAAGTTTCACTACTGTTTTACTGCTACACTTATTTTCATGCTATATTAGCACACATGATCAATGGCTGCGGTCAGGCTTCTGCTACAATACTGAATGAATGGCTATAACCCTATTACCTCAACCTGTTAATGCACTGAAATAGTTTTTTATTTTACCTTGTCTACATTATACTTTACTCTCCTATTTGTCCATATTATTTATGCTGGTCTCTAGACCTTACTCTTGCACTGTTGGACTAATGTTGGACTACTTTTTGCACCTTCACCATGACACTCACTCCCTTTAGCACCTTACCAGTCCCGGCCCTGTCACTACAAGCGTCTTATGCTTGATCACCCTCAAGCACATTGGACTTTCTTAATTTAATTTATATAGTGTATTTAGTTTTCTTATCTTTCTTATCTTCTACTGTCTTTATTGTACAGTGGAGTTTAGTTATATATTTATACTTATGTTTACCATTTCTGCTGTAAGTGCATGTTGTGTGTGATGTCTATGCTACTGAGACCCTTGAATTTCCCCTTGGGGATTAATAAAGTATCTATCTATCTATCTATCTATCTATCTATCTATCTATCTATCTGTCTAAAGCAAAGCAATCTTCCCTCATGACGACAGCAGTCAGCTGGTAAAAGACCAATATTTATTAAATTAGTTAATATGCGTGCTTTAAATATGTTAAATATGTCCTGCAGTGGCAGAGGAATTTGGATTTGTTTCCTCTGTGGCCCTAATATTCCGTCATTTTATATATAGCCTTATAGTATATGGGAAACTATCTAATTATCTAATGATTGCAACATTATCTAAAAATCATCATTTATCCAAAATGATTGAAATTAATGATCACAAACGCTTAAATAATGACAGTGGGTCTAGTTATTTGTAATAACAATGTGTAGTGGGCAGTGGAATAACTATTGGTTTCCGTTTGTGGTGACTGTTGACTGAGATAAGGGATGAGATGAAATAGATCCTGGAACTTAGCCTGGTCTGGAGCAGGCTAGCTCCACAGAATATATCTCCATGGTAACTTATACCATAACATATCCTACTGCCCCCTATTCCGCTTTTGTGCAACCGGATCACGGATAAATTGAGCCAGGATAACCAAGATATCCCGGCTTAATCCCTTATCCTAGTTTTGTGCAACGGGCCCCAGGTTTGTTCCAAATACATTAAATAACCTGGAAAAGAAAGTGTGTGGAGCTTGGGATGGGCGTTTCTTACATGTGAAGAACTCTCTGTGTCATCCATGCCTTGGGAGGAAGTTGAGCGAGTATCATCTGATTGGCCCCTGGAGACCCCTTTGATTCGGCCCTTCTCAAAACGTCCCCGGCCCCTACTCCTTGGCGGGGACGAGTCTGAATCGTTGGCCTCCGCTCCCTGCTCATCTGTTACCAAACACACACAGGGAAGAGTTGGGTAGAGCCTTAGGATGTACAGCACAAGACCACAACAGTGCACAGTAGCAGATAGGGGCACCTGTCAAACCTGAATCACAAAGACCAGATAGGCTTAGCAAGAACATCAACCTGCTTCTAACACCACTTGAAACTGCTACAATTCTTTCATTCTTATGGTTCTTCCCACTAGTCAGACTATTTCTCTCTGATCAGTTGTGCACAGCAACTGACACATTTCAGCCTCAAGCACATCCATTGACCAGATTGTCATATCTACTATATTTCCAATTCATTTATAAAAACAAGGTTTGTGCATCTCCAAGACAGTCTTCCTTCAATATTTTTCTAAGATTGTAATCATAGCTAGTTGATATCATGGTGTTCCCAGAAACCCCTTGATCCACTGATCTTCCAGACAGATCAGAAGAATCTCAGCCAGAGTGGACATTCAATCCTTCTCCCACGCTTCAACACACCTGACCTTTTGTCCCACGCTTTAACACACCTGGCCATTAGTCCAACACTTCAACACACCTGGCCAAACGTACGCATTGGCTTTGTGCACTTTCTACTCTAGCCACGGTAGTGTCTTTAAATGGGGGTTTTCCTTACACACAAGAAACCATTCTCAGCGACCTGCTTGGCAACTTGCATCTTTCTAACTGACTCTTGCCTTTCTCTCTCTCTCTCGCTCACACCACACTACCAGCAGCACCTTACATTTTGGCCCTTGCTAAAAAGTGCTCTGCAGCAAAGACATCTCGATGGATGTGTATGGATTTCTGAAAGCTTAGCTTTAGAGAAATTACCATCACTGGCATCCTGGATGGCATCCCGGTGTTTGCGACAGTAGACACTGCATTGAGATATTGAGGAAAGAGAGTACCATTAGCATCACTGTACTGGTCATATATCAGCATAACAATATCGAAGTCCAAGCACTCACAGGTAGATGCCCTGGGAAGGGTTCTCCTTGGTCTGAGCCTTATCCCACAGGGCGCAGTAGTAGTGGTAGGTCCGCCGGCATGTTTTGACATCACAACCTATGGTGGCACCCGGTCGGTGGCAGTGGGAACACATCTGAGGATTGGAGGGCATTTAACAAATAGATTATATAAATATGACAAGAAGGAGTGGGATTTACAGAGTAACTCACAAAACAATACGGTCACGATACGCGGGCTACAATAATGATAATATTACAAAACAGCAACATACAACATATTTGATGTAAAGTTTTTGCACTGTACCCGATTTTGTCCCTGTCAGTTTCTTCAATGCAAGTTTATTCTCATTTATTTGATACTCACCACCACAAGAAGTCATGAACCAGTTACTAGTACATCAAATTGGCCCATTTAAACGTTCAGACCACTTGCACATTATAGTAAAAGTATTAATATTTGGTGCTAGTTATTTCAGATACACAAGAGATTCCTTGTGCTGTAGGTAGGGGATTTCACACAGTGGCCAATCAACAATCAAGCCTATTTAACATTACACAAAATGACGCAGGATGCAACAATGCATAGTTGGCTGGCTGCAGTCGCAAGCCCGTCGCATTTGGTACCCAGGATCCGTAATAGCCCTCCTTCAAGGTACCACATGCGCTGCCAGTAGATTGAATGTCCAACCAAAAAACAGCATCACCAACAGAGCAGCCTTCGTGATTTCACTGAGGTTATCAAGCAGGGACCTTCCTTCATTGGTGTTTCATTAAATTAGGTCCACGACACGTCCAGAAGGCTAGTACAGTACTGTCTGATGTCCCAGACCCACTCATGATGGGTTTTCTACCAACAAATTCTTCGGTCATTCCTTTTTGTTGCTGTAGCCATTTAAGATCTGATCAACAACATATGTAGTGTATTGAACGTAGCACAAGCCTCTGCCGATATAATATTTTGATATTTGATCATTTGTCCCACCTCTAATGTACAGTGTGAGTAATGTGAATGAAGGTATACATGAGAGCTGACATCTACTATAAATACTAGCACCCAAGCACCTGTAGTTTTGCAAAGTTTATTCTAAAGGGTTAACCAAACAAAGTCTGGAAAATTAACGAGAAATGCCATGTATGGTCAAGGTAAGCCCTTGCAAGGAAAAATAAATTATGTGGTTTACTATCTGTAAAAGACTACAATATGCTGCTCTGTGAAAGACTACAGTATGCTCTGGACTGGAAGATGACTTGGGAGTACATTCTGACTTCAGTCCCTAATGATGAATTGGGCCTCTGTCACTCACCAGTTTGTTGCCTCTCTTTATCTCCTTCTTCACATCCTCCACGGAAAATCCCCCAATGTTTTCACTTTCGGAGTGAGACGTCACCAGTGCCGATGAGAAAAGCTAAGAGCAGAGAGGCATAGGACAAGATAGGCTTTACACATTGCAAACCATTTCTCTGAGCTCCCTGTATGTCAGTTTACCCACTGGTTGTTCCCACCAAAAACAAGCCTTCCTGGCTGCTTGCTCCTCACCATGCACTTGTGGTGGGCTGCCACCTTCTGGTTGTCCGACACCATTAGTTGTCCACACTCCTTGTCTCGGTTGGTTCTACAAAAGGCACATTTTCGCAGCCGTGCTGCTGGTCCTTTCCTTTGACCTGACATGGCAAGTCTTTCTCTCTCTCACTCTCTCCTCTCCTCTGTCTGGCTGAATGTTATGGAAAATATAACTGAAAAGGGGGAAAAAAGATTACAGAAAAAGCAAATCTATGTTACAAACTACATTTGAAATATTAAATATCAACATGAAGTATAACATATCAACCTCACTATATTTTTCCATATCATTTTAGATTTTAGGCCTAAAACAACCACAGCTTTATAGCAAGAAAATATGCAAAAATAGCTTAACAACCTATAGTCATCACCTTTATTCTAATCATATAGTAGAATCCTGTAATATTCTTAGGACCTCATCTTGACGGTCATCAAAAACATTTTTTAAGGATCTTCTGATTTGTTTGGCTGAGAGAGAAAACAGTCAGTGATGATGCCTTCCCAAAAACATTTTTTAAGGATCTTCTGATTTGTTTGGCTGAGAGAGAAAACAGTCAGTGATGATGCCTTCCTGACCTACATGGATGAGTCATGGATATATGGCAGACCCCTGTGGCTCAGCACTGGACAGAAGAAATTATCAACAGACCCTCGTGTTAATGAACTGTCCAAACATGTGTTGTTACTACTTTAACTGATAGGCCCTAGAGTTATTATGCATAGCCATGTCTTAATAGGTGAGGTCATGTTGGTAGCAGACAGAAAAAGGACACGATAAGCAAGTTGTCCAAGTCATAGTTCCATTCAGAACAGATAATGCCATGTGTTAATATGCTATAGTCCAAAAATTATGCATTGTTAATGCATTCTCCTTAAGGTGGAAGGGGGTTAAGAAAGCATGAGGGAAAACATTGGCCTATATGCCTGACTTGACTATAAATTACTTTATGATTGAATTACTTTAAATCTAAAGTTAGGATTTCGTAAAAAAGTAATTCATATTTTAACAAACTATGCCATGGTTTGTAGATGTGCAACGTTTCAGTGCAAGGAACATTGTGTTCGAAGTTATCTAATGTACAACCATTAGGCGACTTGCTGTCATCAGTAAACGTAAACAAGTAGTAACAAAATGTATCCTCAGTAAAATATATATGCTCTTTAAGACTTACCGCCCTGGAACGAAGTAACGACAGATAAGTGTGCTACAGTAGCTAACGCTACAACGCCTTGACCAGACGTAGCTGCCATGATTACACAGGAACTTAGCTCTGGCGGGCAGCACTGCCGCTAGCAACGCGACACATAACGTGCAAAGGCTGTAGCCAAGTAAACAACATGCTTAAAGTGCTTGCAAAACATTTGCCGTTTCACTTAAGCTATAAGATAAGTATGACCATGCGTTAAGTTGACAAAATGTCGGAAACCAATGGCTACTAAAGAAATGTGACGGTAATATTAATTGATGTAAAATCGCAAGTGTCTCACTCAAGGCAGATAACTAATTCTCATGCTCATTTTAAATGAAAAGGGGGTGCGCCGTCTCCGATTCATTGGGGACCTCGCTACATCCATCCCCGAACAGCCCCCTGAGGCCCTCGGTAAAGGATACAAGGCCAACACGGTGTTGTTAAAAGTGGACTCTCCCAAATAGCTTGGTTGTTGTACAAGAGATTCCCATTCATTCCTCAATATTTCACGTTGAGTGGGCAGTGGAAGTCGATTTTACCCGCTCTTAGTGTGAAGAGCGCCATACGCGATACATTCAGCTTCAAAAACCGAGAGACACTTTTTGGCGAACTAGTCCGCCTGCCATCCCGATAAACAAAGGCTTTATCAAATACCTATACAGCTGACCCAGCGCATAGAAGATCCTTACCCGTATTCGTGCGTTTTTGTCACGTTGTTCTGCTGGATGGGGCAAAAGAAAAGTGTGACCACAAGCGTGTGTTTTCACCCTTCTTTCCACTGAGCAGGGTAAGCTACGCTTGCGGATCTTCTCCACTGCGTATCATTCGAGTGACGTTGCGTACTGCAAAAAGCACGTTTGTCAGACATTCAAATACACGCCCCTTACGCACGTTCCGTCAAGATAGTTTGAGCTATACACTCGGGTTCAAAAGAAAGAAAGGAGAAACCTCGCAAAAAAAGAAACAAGAAAGATATGACGAACGAATGAATGAATAAATAAATAAATAAATAAATAAATAGTTACATAATCATAGTTCCAAATTAATGCGTTAAGTTTGAAGTACTACCAATAACCGGTTTTTCAACTTGGCCAAGCATTCGTTGTTTTGCCCATACAGATAAAATGTTTTTAATATATTGGACATTGTTAGTCATTTGTGACCTATCACTTTCCGTGAGAAATAATAGTTGTTCATCTACAGTCCAGAATAGTAGTCATCTATTGAACTAACTTGAACATACTAAGAAAATATTTAGTTTCCTCATGTGCATTTCAGCATCGTTCTGTTGAACACAAGTAGAAGTGTTCTAGTCCGAAGCCGTTCTCTTCGAGTGATTGGCTACAGGAAACATCAATTATGGATACTGGGTGTTTCAAACGTACCCACCCTGTTGTTGCGAAGGTAACTTGTCCATTAGCTCTGAGATAGATAGAACACGTAGTTAGCAAGCTAACGCTAACTAGCTCGTAACAGTGCTGATACAGAGGACCACTGGAGGGAGAAGGAAGATAAGTTATTCAACTTTAGCTCGCTCTTGTAACAACAGAGCACCAAAAAAAGTTAGCATTGTTTTAACCTTGGTAGCTATGAACTTGTGATTCAAGGCTAGCTGTTTTATTCACCTTCCATTAGTCGCTACCCCAACTACACTTCGTTATATCCAGATAGCCAGTGGCTGGCTATTTTTGGTGATTTTTAAAAGCCGACTTTTGAGCCTGGTAAGTAACCTGACATTCGCTTGCTATTGACTGACGTGAGCCAGCCTGTTGCTAATGTTAGCTAAGGAGGCTAGTTAGACCTTTTTCGTTTTTCGAAGGATTGGCAGGAAAGCTAACTTTAACAAGGAAACTATCGTTAGCTCCACAGTTAACTAGACCTAACTGTTAGCGAAACAAGTTTAGTTTTGTAGCTTTAACGTTAGCGTTCGTCGGCTGGTGTTGCTAGCAAAGAGCTAGTTACACGCTTCAAATGTTATAAAATAGTTTGCTGTGAGCGAAATTCGTAGGTTACGTAGCGATAGGACGGTTAGTAATCTAAGTTTTGCATAAACCAATGTAACCTAGCTATTAATACCAGTGATATTCGGTAAACTTTGCTCAGTAACATAGCGTTAAGTTACACAGCAGCTGTACTACCAAATGCTTTAGAAAACACTTCTTGTGCATTCACGTCGTCACATTAGTAATGTCAAGTTGATAAACTGCGATCTCGCAACGTTAGTTAGGTAATTTATGGTATTGAGCCACTTTACCTACTTGGATCTTAAATGCTCGGTACTTAACTTTGCTTGTGACAACTGCCAGTAGCTAACGTTACAGTGAATCCTCTTAAAAGTTTTAACGTGTAGGGGCAGGTAGTGCAAACGTGACAACCATGTCGTGTAACAAAAACTAAATTTAAATGGTCAGTTCGAGGAAGTATTTGGCTAAACAACAATACTAGGTTTACGTAAGTAACGTTAATGTTTGTTGACCGGTTCAGTTACTTTGCAAGTAATATTACCAGCTAACTTGGCTAAGGTGACAGATTCACTGCAACATTGTACCTAGGATCGTAAGAACACTTTGGTAACGTTCGATGTCTTCCAACTTTACTTATGGGTGGAGACTACATAGAGATGCTAGTTCCTATCCATAGTAAGCGTTTAAAGGCCGCTAGTAAAAACGCATTTTTAACTCCAGGTTACTGTCATCTAATTACCAAACTACCACACATCTGTACTAGCTAGGTACCAAAAAACAGTTGATCTTAGATTAAAGGAATTGGCTAAATTTAGTGACTAACTTAAATCTTCCATTTATCCACAACAACTCAAAACATGTGTTATGTTATCCACGCTGGCTATAATCTCCATAATCAAATAATTCCAATTTAAGTAGTTTCATTTGATAAATCTACCTTGTTGCAAGAACAAAGGGGCTTTTTTTCCGTTTCCCAAGATTAATTGACGTTTACTTAACTGTCAGAACTGCAGCGCAATACAGTAGGTAACTTAATATAATAAGTATTCGTACCCGAATCAGTGTTGTCAACAAAAAGTTAAATGCCAATCTACCTTCTCAGTTTCAGCCCTGATTTCTGATATTCATGTGTATTTCATTGAAGACTTAACTATTTACTATTCGTGGTACTCTTATCAATCAGTGGAAGAAATCAGGTCACTAAAAATCGAGGAACCCCTTTTGTTCAATTTGTTAATAAAAATGTCTATGATCACTGTTATCTAAAAAAAGAAAGAAAAAAAGAATAAAAGCAAAGCACACCACATCTTCATACACTCAGGATTCTCATAATAATATGCTTGAATAATACTGTATGATAATGACATTTCTCTGTTTCACTCAAGTGAAGACCGCCCGCTGTCAGACCGCCATGCCGTTCCCCTTTGGGAAATCTCAGAAGAGCCCAGCAGAGATTGTTAAAAGTTTAAAGGAAAATGTTGCATGTTTGGAGAAGTTAGAGACTTCGGACACAAAGAAGATTGAAAAGGTGAGGGGGGAAAAAAATAAAATCAGAATGCCAGGTTTTTTTTTTTTTATGTGTATAATATTTGAGTCTACATGGACCACTGCCCTAATTGTTTACTTGAATTCCTCTATAAGGTTTCAGAGGAGGTTTCCAAACATTTGGCTTCCTTGAAAGAGGTGCTCTGTGGCACAGCAGATAAAGAGCCCCAGACAGAAGCAGTGGCCCAGCTTGCTCAAGAGCTTTACAACACAAACCTCCTGATTTCGCTCATTGCCAACCTTCAAAAGATTGACTTTGAAGTGAGTATTACAATTAACTTCTTTGTGCGGCTTTAGAAGTTTATTTATGGTATTATAAACTATTAAATGAATATCTGTGAGAATCCATGAAGATGACATTGTCCTTTGAGGCCTACAAATAAGTCAAATATTGACATGTAACCAAAGTCAGAGTGTAAGCACCCTCACACATACCACTTACTGTTGGACTGAACCATCTGTTTTTGAACACCAGGGTAAAAAAGATGTGGTCCACGTCTTTAGCAACATTGTGCGGCGTCAGATTGGTACACGCACCCCCACTGTGGAGTACATCTCCTCCCACCCACAGATCCTCTTCATGCTGCTCAAAGGGTAAGTTTCCAAGCCTCAGGACATGTAGATAGGACAGCACTCTAACCATCTATCCTGGCATCCTGTATGAGCAGAGTGAAATCTATAAGTTTGTTGCGCATGATTGACTGCACTGCCACACATAGTAGGCTGTGGCCTTTTTAGAGTGAGGAAGCCTTTTTTGGCATGTGGGATTGTGCAACGTTTGTAGATGTTTGCAGCTGCAACACAAGCCCGTAGAGTAAAATAATGAAATTAATGTTGGCCTCAACTACTCATGCTATCCCTACAAATGAAATGTCACTGAATAAACACATACACACAGTAAGACCTAGGTTCATGGTTGTTACATGTAATGTTTGAACACAGCTACGAGAGTCCTGAAGTGGCCCTGAACTGTGGGATGATGCTGAGAGAGTGTCTGCGTCATGAGCCTCTTGCACGTACCGTCCTCTTCTCGGAGGATTTCTACCGCTTCTTTGGCTATGTTGAGCTCTCCACTTTTGACATTGCATCTGATGCCTTTGCCTCGTTTAAGGTATGTCTTCTCATCAGGCTTTAAGAGATGATGAAGTGTCTGTGGAACTTGTTTTATCCCTCATGCATTTTGAAGCCTCATTTTGTCTCATTTGTTGCTTAATGCTCATGTTTATCATGCCCCCATGTTTTTTTTTTCCTGTGATCGTTTTTTTTGTTGTTGTTATTATTGATCTTCGAATAAACAGGGGGAGGGGTTTACAGACATATCCAAAGTCACTAGTTGCAGCAGTGAGGAGTTATTTGAGATACAAATAAATGAATAATAAAATAAACAATAATAAATATTACAACTTTAATAGTTCAGATTAATTTGACCGGTGTATGCAATAGTGTCGGAAAAGGTTTGAGTCATTGGCTCTTGGCCAGAAAATTACCGTAATTTCCTAAACTGTAAACTATTAGCCGAACTTAATACATTTTTGATTTTGCACAATTTCTTCAGCTATGAGGTTAATACATGGGGGCAGTTAATATGATATTAATTTGTTTTTTTAACTTGCATAAAACACTGTCCTGCGGTTTATACACAATGTGGCTAATACATAGGAAATTACAGTATGTTGGATGAAAAGGTTTTCCAGGCACCCACAGTTGCTGGTCGGGCTTGAAGTCATGCTGTAGTATGTTCAAACCTGTGCTTACTAATTGTTTTCCTAACAGTTGTAAACCCTGCAAATATAATTTTATATAGAAGTTGCTTTAGAGTCACATCAAAGTCATCATTAAGTAGACAAAAACCTGCTTTAGGAACATAAGATTTCAAGTAAATCTGCTAAAAAAGAGTTCACGTGAGACCAAAACTTAGAAATAACTGGACATTTCCAAAATGTATGGAGAAAAGTAGCAGGAGAAGAAACCATGTGACCAAACACTACAGTACTAAGTGTGCCCACACATCCTTAGCCAGTGAAGCTAACTTAATGTTCACAGTTACCTAACATATAACTAACAGGAATCAGGAAATTGCAAAAACCTGTGCTTCATGTTTGACTTCAGTAGTAAGGGTCTTCAACAGCTATGTCATTTAATGTTGAATATGAGCTTTATTGCTGTATTCTAATCCTTTGTTTTCTTGGATTAGGACCTCTTGACAAGGCATAAGATTATGTGTGCTGATTTCTTGGAGACAAATTATGACAGAGTAAGAATATGTTTCATATTTTGTACTTGATCACTGATATTACTGGTTTTGTTGTCTACCATCCCAGAGCACTAACCAGGCTTTTTCTATCAATTTCTCGTGTCCTTGTAGGTGTTTACTGAATATGAGAAGTTGCTGCATTCTGATAATTATGTTACCAAGCGACAGTCTCTGAAGGTAAGGCTCTCAAGCAACCTTAAATTGAACCTCACCAAGAGTTATCTTGTGTGTTCTTTGGTCTAAAACATTCATACTCCTATTAAAGAGTTTCTTAGTTTTATACATAAGTGTTAAAAAAAAAGTACAATGTGAAGATACAGCTGTAGTTTAAGAGGCCATGTTAATGTGAAGTTGGGTTAAAGGTTTCTCATTCCTTTATCTTTTCTATTGCAGCTTCTGGGAGAACTGCTACTCGACAGGCACAACTTCACTGTCATGACCAAATACATCAGCCATGCTGATAACCTCAAGCTCATGATGAACATGCTCAGAGACAACAGCCGCAACATCCAGTTCGAGGCCTTCCATGTCTTCAAGGTGTCTTAATGTTTGTTTTATTCATGGGAAAGGGTGGCAGTGTCAGGCAAAGGTGGTGTACTTCTCTCCTGTATCTGTTTACTTTCACCATGGCAAAGACGAGAGTAGTGCAAAGACCAGAGTTAGTGACCCAAATCGAAACTATGATGGAAGACAAATAAAATAGAGTTGAACGCTTTACTGTCAGAACAGATGGAGGAAGTCTATAGTTTGAGTACTGATTTTATTCCTGTGTATTTGCTCTTAGGTATTTGTTGCCAATCCCAACAAGACTCAACCAGTGCTGGACATCCTACTTAAAAACCAGACCAAGCTGGTTGAGTTCCTCTGCCACTTCCAGACGGACCGCTCTGAGGATGAGCAGTTCTGTGACGAGAAAAACTACCTGATCAAGCAGATCCGGGACCTGAAGAGGCCTGCGCCGCCCGAGGAATCCTAAATCAAAAGAGCTGCAAGGAAACATGGCGTAAGGAGGGAGGTTTGGGGTGGGAGCAGGGACTTGCTGAGGTTTCAAAAGAGGAAAGAAGTGGTTAGAGAAGTCAATGGAAATGGCAGAAAAAGGGAGAGGATTTTAGACGGGCAGAAAGCATTAGAGGGCTGAGGGAGAGCGAGAGATGTCCTGCAGATCCCCAACTTCCTCTTTGCATTTGACCTCAATAATGGGAAAAGGATAGTTAATGTTCTTGTACGGGAAGAGCCTCTTATTTTCCTCAGTGTAGGCAATGAGAGGGACATTGTGAGGAGAGGAGTGAGTTGGACCCACACACACTCCATTGACACCGTATAGCCAGTAACAAAGGTGTGAAATCCAACTCAATTTCAATACCTCAAATGTTTTTCCAAGACTGTTTGGTGGAATAGCCAGAAAAATGCTCTTACCCCATATGCAAATGCATCTCCATAAGAGTTTCTCTTTAAACATTAAATTTCACCGGAAATATTTGATGGAGCATAAATCTTAAACCTTAAGAGTGTATATGATTTCTCTGTTACAAGCCTTGGGGGAGGGGGGCTTACAGTTGGTCTTAGAAAGGCGCTAGAGAATGTCCCATCACCATTTAAGCAAAATGAACTTTGAAGCCCCACAATGCGAGAATTGAAATTTAACCGATGCTGTCACTTTTCACCATACTGGGTAGTCTAATAAACATTTTTCAACGTGAATAGGCTATTCTTCATACACAGGAAAAAAGTAATTTTTATCTGACCAGTTTAAGAGCTTATTTTAGTAAATTCCATTATCCAAACTTACAAGTCACATACCAACCTGGAATTCCTTTAAAGTCTGTCGGGTTGCCTTGCACGTTGAAAAATGTGGTATCCAGTATGTTGAAAAGTTACAAAATAGGTCACTTCCTTGCCTGACCCACCAAAGTTACTTGGGTGCAGGTGTTCTGGATGCAAGTCACTAGTATAAGTCGGTATACCATCAACATTATTTTGAAGCTGTTATTTTAAGGTAAAATGGCTAAAATTGCTTTAAGGCTTTTTACTCAATAGAACTTTTCAAGAGTAAACAATTATGTAACTGTCTGGCGCTCTGATGCCGCACTTACTAATAATTTCCTCAACATCTTGGTTGTTTTATTTTAATTGCCCCTTTGATACTGGTTTTTCCTCTGCTCTCTGACAACAGTAGTATTTTGCTTTGCTTGGGCTAGTTCCTTATGAATTGTATATTAAGTATTGTAGGTATGGTATTTAATTCTTTCTTAAGGTTTTAGGGAATTTTCATAGTCAAACAGCAGAAACTTTTCAGGGTTGGGTCAATTTTAGTGATGTATCAACACATGGTACACTTAAAACAGGACTTACTCAACACCCTGTACATATACACTGTAATAATATTGTAGTGACAAGATGGACATTTTGATGCTTCTCGGATGCTGTTCAGATTCCTTGGCAACTGCTTGGGATGCCAGGTTGCATTCCACAGTTGAACCTAAACAGAAGAAGCAGTTGAAGTAGGCATCAACAAATTGACCATGAACATGGTTCATACTCCAGCCCATTACCTGCACTGTCAAACTTGAATGAGCCAAAACTGTGGTATCATACGTGATCTTATGATGGCCCCAGTTATACAGTTTAATTGGGTCTGTTTCTACATGACACCTTCCAGTAGCCTTTTGCCATGGCCACTGGAAGCTGTTTGGATGAAATGCTAAAGGGTTCTACTGAGAGAAAAAAAGTTGTCCTAAATGGTATACCTTAAGTTAAATTTATATTCTATGTAATCTGTTTGCACAAACATGTTTTCTTATATACCTCATAGGTTTTGAGTTCCTAAGTGCTGTGTACTCATTTCTCCTTCACAAGTTTATTTCAGTTGATAATATTGTGGATGATGGGGGCAGAAGTTTGAATTATGCATGCTATAAAAAATTTGAAAGAAAATATTTGGCTTCAAACCATGTGAGGCCTGCACTTAACATGAAAATGCAAACCCTGGCAGTGTGAACTCCAGCCAGGCCAGGAATTAATTCTGTGCATAACCCCCCACAGATGTTTGAATGTGAAATTTGGTTGTGGAGTGGCTATATGGAGCTTTTGGGCTTCACCCAGAGTTGCTACTTAAGCTAACTACTGCAGTGGTGCTGGCCAGAGCTATTTAACAATGACCTGTGGAACTCTGCTTGAATGTACAACACAAATCAAGTAACCTACAACATTAGAGTTTTAAGGTCATCCTCTCATCCCACAAGCGTTGTTTACCACAAGCTTTATGCCAGCAGAGGTCTCCATTGTATTCTCATTTAGTGTTTGCAGAAACTTGCTGTAAAGGTTACATTTCCTCCCATTCAATCTTCAATCCAAATCATTGAACACCACACCTTTTCAAACTGTGCAAATCCAGGTATACTTATTCAGTTACTTGGTTTTATCTTTATTTAGTCTCAGATCTTGGATTAAGATCTGCATTTCCAAGCAGTTTGAAAGAACTGATTCTCTGTGCCACCTCTGTTTTAGCTTCATGTACATTATTGCTCTTAGAAATATTTTTCTCAGAACTCTCGTTACTCCAAAGTTTTATAATGCTATTTTTACCCAACAAAGTTCAAATGAATATAACTTGCCTGTGCAGTGAATACTCCAAATGCAGATTTAATATAGGTTTTCTTTCTACAACTAATCACTGTGTCAGTGCCTTCTTGATTGAATGGGAGTGAATGTAAATGTCTTGAACCAGCCTGCTGCTGTACGGCTGTTCTTTCCACCAATGAGATTTCTAGGACATTTGTATTATTGTTGGTACACTTCCGTAAGGGCACATTCTGTGGTTCGGGTTTGGCTGTAAACATACCGTGTATGGAAAATGGAGAACATTGTTTGGGAGGGGACACATTCAACCCTTGACACATTGCAATGTTTTCAAATCATAAATTATATTTTTCAGTCTGTTCAAAATGCTGCAGACTTAAAATGATCTAATTGTCATGATTTGACTACACTGCTGTGCATGGCGTTACCCCCATCAGATTGAAAGTATTGTTTACTGCTCTTGTTGGATCACCAACAAAAGCAACAGTGTTCAAACACTGTTGAGCAACAGTGCTCTAATTATCTATTCATCGGAACACGTACACTGTTTACTTCTGCATCCACACTGCAGAAGGTGTCCAATTGCATGGAAAAATAAACTGTTGCAGTATGCCTCTTAAAATGGGACATATAATGCAGTGATGAAGTGCAAATTTGGTGCATAGAATACCTTGCTTTGCTGTTAGAAAGCACACAAAGTGTGACTTGAGGAAAAATGTCAACTCCAAAAACTAATATATGATTGCCTTTTCTTATAGTGCAGGTTGAGAGCTGAGGTTTGCCCCTGGGGGCTGAAAAGTATTTTTGACATCAAGTGCTCATTGTTGTGATGAATGTATCAATCATGCATGAATACTAGTTTCAAGAGCAGCACTGTTGACTCCATTCTTGGAGTCTTCAGCTTAACTTCGCCCCTCTCTCAGGGAGACAAAAGGATGAGTGCTGGACAAAGCATACTACTTCTGATGTAAGCTTTAAAAAACTACCCTGGTTACACGTGGTGATTATTCTGCTGCCGCTTTGAAGACTCAAGGTTGAATTTTGTGATGTCAGTTTAAAAGAATATTATTTTGGTGGCTTATTTTTTCCAAACTCTGTCAGGTTTGAACTGTAAATGTTTGCTATGCTAAGTTTTTTTTTTTTAGTTTTTTTTTCACACCTTTTGCCTTTTCCATTTTGTTCCTGTATGTTTCATTTTCCAAATATTTTTTTCCAACTGGGAGAGGATTAAACATGTACATAAAATGTATTTCAAAAGAAAGTGTGGAGGCATATTAAAAATAAAATAAAGAAGTAATTAAATTGTTTTTTGCTTTTCTTCAGCCGATAAGAATAATTAAACTGAATAATTGAGAACGTAAAGATTGAGGAAAAATACATGATACATGGCATACATAACTTCAAAATAATTTCAAGTAAAAAAGAATTCCAGTCATATCTTTAACATTTACTTTTAATAAACAGTTTAAGGACTGCTTGACACAGAGGTTGTGAGCAATGGATATTGATGTTTTAGACGCCATGACTTATTCAAAAACCTGAAACTGAGGGCATGATTTTACCACATCTACCATTTTCTTGTTGGTGGAAATTCTTCTTGGAAGAAAACAGCTGTGACTCCTTTTGGCAATAATTGTTCAGCATTTTACTGTCATCCAGATTGTTTGGTGAAGTGTTTGCGGAGGAGTTCAAGGGCAGTCTGACTGCGGCTATGATTGGCTTTCTCTGCTTCCAGCTTGGCCCTAGTTTCCTCTAGTTCCTGTGTAACCTTCTGTAGGATGACACTGTCCTCCAGGCGAGTTGCCTCCACCAGCCTCTTTTCCTCTACCTTGTGATGCTCCTTCAGTCTCTCCAGCTCCCACATTAGGTCGGCGCATTTCCGCTGGGCATCCTTCATTTCCTCTCTCCCTTTCCTTGCAGCGGTCCTCCAACGCGCCGTCTCCTCTACCACCTGCCTGGCCTCCGTGGCTTGGGCTTGAACCTGTGTGTCCTTGGCCCGGCCCTCTGCCTGCTGTGCCTCCAGCTGCAGTGCCCAGCGCGCAGCCTCCTGTCTGGAGAGGGCCAGCTGCTGCTCGCACTCGTCCAACAGACCTTGCAGCCGCTGCCTCTTCTGCCGCTCCACTTGCACCTCTGCCTGTGCCCGTTCCAGCTGCATCCTCAGCCTGCGCCGATCCTTTTCTGTTTTGCTCATTGTTTCACACAGCGTTGACAAATCTTGCTGGTTCCAGATGCAGTCATTTTGCTCAGGTTGTTTGATTTGAATCTGCATTGTACTGCTGGCCTTACTTTTGGTGGAACTGGCTGCTCCTGACACACTCGCTGCAGCCACTCTCTTAGCCAGATTCTCCATCAGTAGTTTTTCCTCTCTTTGCTGTTTTTCTTGTAGTACTTTTTTATAAGTATCATTGCCTTCTGCACTCTGCAAGCAATTGGGTAGTGAATGGTCTCTCACACTGACATACGTTTTCTTCCTGATTTCTTCAAAGTTCTTCATCACATCCTCCATACGGAAGTGTGGTTGAAATAAGTCCTCCACCCAGTGAGTAGGCTTGTTTGCAGGTTCTGTGACTTCGATGAACTTTGCTTCCTTTGACATCATCAACCCTATTAAAATAACATAAAAGTTTAGTTGAGGATGTTTGTAGTGATACATTTTCAGTTACAATAGGCTACATGTGTATAAACAATAAAGTGACAGTCCTAGGCTAGGCTATTGCTGCGTGGATTCCAGTATTTTTGAGGGCTAACGTTCTGAATATAAGTAACGTAGGCAAATGCAGTCCTCCACCAGTTAAAGCTGAACCAACGAGGTTGTGAAGAAGACTACATTATTTACATGTGACGGAGTCTGGCCAGAAAACAACATAAAACCTTTAACCTTGACATGGCTAAATAATTGGGGTAAGTTAGTTGTACAACTTAGACAACTTACTACTGCAAGTTTGCGCTGTCAGTAAAAACAAAGGTAACGTTATATGAAACTTGACAGACGCAGGGCTGAAGCGGAGCGATTTAAAGGGAAACTTGGCAGGATTTCCCCCTCTGCTGGAGAAATTGTGCATTATGCTATTTTAAACTGTGGGAAAAGGTAACGATAAAGCACATGGATTTGTTTACAAGCTAGCGAACGGCTAGCATACGTTTGGCATAACTATGTGGATGTTACAAGGTAAGAAACACGATTTAAAACGAGTTTATTGTTTCTCACTTCTCTTTCCGGGACGGTAGTCTCAATGTTGCAAGGTTGGTTTTCCGCCTGGGGACGCTAGGCGCAGCGGTGAAAGTCACCATTTTCACCGGAACAGGTCATTTAACCATCCAAATGATTTCTAAACGGGTTTATTACGTTGAAATAGTTGCCAAGTACCCCTTTAATCAAGTTGTAGCATTGTATCGATTTAGCTGTAGCTGTACTTCTTGAGTAGTCTGAGCCTATCCAACTCAGGGTTACCGTAATAGTTTATTGTGTTTAACTTAAATCATTTAGTATTTAGTCATCTGAAAGATTACCTTGTGGAAGAGATGTCGGAGAGCTGGAACGATCCTAAACAAGTATCACATGGGTTCTTAGTCAAAAAAGCCTGACCTATTGAACGCCTAACATTAGCTTGTCAGCTAACCACAACGCCAAATAAAGTTCAAATCTTGACTCATAAGCCTACTACCCAAGAAAAGTACACCCTAGTACACTTTAGAAGAGTTGTATGAGCACTGCGCGTCTCAAGGCGAATATCAACTATGCCGTCCAAGCCATAAAGCCCTGTCTGTCTACACTATTTGCCTTCGCTGATTGTGGAACGGATGCTGACCATTAGACTTGTAACCATCATAGGTAAGTAGGTAACCATGGAGTGGACGCTGTAGCCATATTGGATTTAGGGCGTGTTCACGGTCACTCGGATTTTCGCAAGAATCATCATCATTATCTAGCAGTTCAGAAAATGGCAACATAAAACAGGTATTAATGACGAATTCAACTTCCCTGTCTTCCAGTGCATAGGTTACCTATGCCCTCCAACATATACACATAACCCAGAACATGGACTTTAAAGTTTGACATGAGTGAGTGAAGGCCTACTTAACAAACAAATGTATGCTCATGAAGAGTATACTGAGCAGAGGCGGTCTTAACATAGAGGCATAGGTAGGCGGCTGCTTGGGGCCCCATACCAGTAGTCTTAGTAGGGGGGCCCCCAAACCAACCTAAAAATAAAAAAATATAAACCCCTTATCATCATGAACACTTCTAAAGTATGGTAAATTGTAATAATATTCTTAAGAAATACTTAAAACATTGACATAGTAGTTAAAATGTCCAGTTCATGGTTATGTCCCTACACATACACCCCCTACTTCCACAATGAAATGAACTAGTCTATAACGTGCGTTGCGCGAAAGATAAACACAAAGGACGACTGGTTGACAATTTAGCGATTCTGTCGCTAGATTAAGTTTTGGCCATCCCTAGCGAGAGAAATGGCATCTAGCGACTAATTTGCTTATTTCTTGCAACGATGGCAAACTCTGTTTCGTTGTTGAAACGTTAGAAAATCTCCCCTCTAATGCCTGTTTCGTTAGTGAATTAGGCCTACATCTAGCCTGGGTGTTCCCATGCTGCCTTGCGCGCGATTTGATTCACGCTGCTAAGGCAGCCTGGAGACCATGGAGCAAATTTTCGCCTGAGATAGGGGACCAATCACAGAACAAGGGGGAAAGCAAGACGATGATGAGCTATAGAGCTGGTAAGTCCCGCCCTTTCCACTATCCCCGCTGGACCTCTAGATTGAAAAATCGTTAATGCAAGTGAATGTGAGAAAATAATTATTTTCTGGTCCCGTTTGAATTTTGCCATGAATGTGAACATATGTTGTCTGTGAATTTTTAATATAAATTTTCGTGTAAAGATTGCTACAATTGAGCGGGTAGAAGTTTGATGCGGTTAAACTTTGTGTGAGAGCACTTTGTGGACTACAACTTTCCGCTAGACGACAGCTAACTAGTTTCCCATAACAACCATCAGTTGGTCGAGATGTAGAGGGTTATTAAGATCGACTTTGAACACAGTGAACCATAGAATTTTACAATCACACTGAATCATAGTGTTAATGTGTTGAGTGAAGCTAGACATGTTTCGAATATTTTTGTTACCATGTGTGTTTATTCCTGCCGTTACAAAAACTAGCATCTCAGTTAATGTTAGCGATTAGAGCTAGCTCACGTCACAGGCGACATGTAGTCTTTCTCGTTATGTCTTTTCCACAACTAATAGCCGAAGAATCATATAATATACTGTCAAACTATAACATGAAAAATTATATTAAAAATTCACAGACAACATATGTTCACATTCATGGCACAATTCAAACGGGACCAGAAAATAATTATTTTCTCACATTCACTTGCATTGACGATTTTTCAATCTAGAGGTCCACTGGGGGTTTAGCGGATGGGCGGGACTTACCAGCTCTATGCACAGACGCATTTGATAGACATTCGTGGCACCCAATAAACGGATCTGGGCATTTTTTTTCAAATACGAAAAAATTAACGTTTGGTTCCCAGACCACGTCTCATTGAGAAGTGGTGGCGCTAGCCAGGCTAGCCTACATCGCGAATTCGCCCAAAGCGTTAGCCTACCCCACGATAATAACTGGATAACTGGCTTATGTGGTATCAGCCCATGTTATTACACGGAAGTAGATGTTCTACAAATCTAACAGCTCAGAAAACTTCACTGGAAGGTTCAGCAAAAACAAGACGAGAGCAATGACATGATGACAGGGAAACAGGGACATGCTTGCCAGCATCGTTCAACATGCACATTGAACAAAGGAAAGTAGGCTACAACTTCATTCACAAAGTAGATAGTTCAAAATCGAGCATACAAGTAAAAAAAGTAGAAAAACCTAGGCCTATAACATTTGTTTAGGCTATGTAACATGTTGTCAATGCAGGACAGACTGTCGGCTGGAGTAGCCTAAAAAAAAAAACAATTCTGTCGGTCTGTCCCGAGTGACATTTAAGCCTAGCCTAAATATATACAAAATATAGCCATTGCCTACAATTGTGTAGGCTACCCTATGGTGAAATTATAATCAGATGTCATGCAGTGCAAATGCAGCAGTTGGGAATAGGTTGGAAATGACTGCATTTCAGCCACCTGATGCTCATTCTGGTGTAGGCCTATATGACAAGATAGTACAGAAATTTAAAGTGTAGGCCTACCAATTAATACATAAGTATTAAAACAATTATTTCAAGAGGTTACCTATAGTATGAGTAGGAGAAAAGCAAACAGGCGTAAAGGGGAATTAAAGGGCCATCACCAGGGTTTTGTAGGTGGTGGTAGGGGGGGAGTCGAGTTCTCTGTTGGGTTGTTGTGACTATTCGTTTGTGTAGTGCTACACTTTGTGTGTTCTCTGCTTTCCATCTTCATTTTGGAGTAAAGAAGTGTATGCAGGGTTTAAAGGGGAAGGGTTTTTTCTCCTCTCCAACCTTTACTTTCCCATAGATTAGCTTTACCTGCCTATCCACCATTCAGTCGGTAGGCTGCATTTTTCGTTCTCTTTTAAAGATCGGATGGGGGGGGGGCCCATACATACCTTCACCTTGGGCCCCCAATTTGCTAAATCCGCCACTGATACTGAGGCTACGTCTACTCTCTGTTTTGTTGGTTTGTTTGTTGCTGTTGTTTTTTTGGAGGGAGGGTGGGGGTCAGAGTTTGATATGTCCTCATGTTAAAAGTAGGAAGGTCAGTAGCCTGATTTGTACTCCAGCATTCTGGCATATAACAGAATACCCCTTGAGTCAGCTAGAGCTGAAAGGTGACTCAGAGGTAGAGCTTTGGACTTTGGAATTTCTGACTATGAGAAAGGGGATGAACACAGATATGGCCAAATTTTTTGCAAGTGTGTGTGGATGGAGAAAGGAAACAGCACTGAAAGGTTTGAGAATCCACAAGGGAAAAATGCCTGGATGAACGACTACAGAGGGCCTGCATTGAGACCTACTTGTCACAAAGTCAGTCAGTTGAAGTCCAGCACTTGAGCGTCAAAGACTGCAGCATACCACTGCTGCACTTGAAGGAGGACGTGGCATACTTGCACTGAATGGTTGGGATCATGCAACTACTGAAGAACAACAGTAAATCAAGCAATCCAAGAAAGAGACATCTAGTGGGCAGAAGGCTAGCTCAAGGTCAAATGGCCTGGGGCCTCCGGCACCAAGGAATGAAGCTCCATCAATGCTGATTTAAAATGAATTTGAATTGATTGAAAAGGACAGAGGATAAACTGAATCAAATGGGTGAGGTCATCTATTATTATGGCATGGAAAGATATAGTGCCTGACCAAGACCTAGGAAAAAAGAGGGAGGGAAGAGGAAGTCAACCCAAGTCAAAACGGCAGGTTGAAAAAGATTGGTTCAGGAGAGCAGGCAGCTGAAGAGAGGCAGTGGAAAAGGGTCAGTGAAGAACAGAGAAGGTCTTGGAATATTGCAAGCAGAGATGAAGAAAGAAAACACAGCTCCTCAGACAAAAAAGAAAGAGCAAACTATAGGGTTGCTTTCTACAATGATCCATTAAAGTTAGTGAGGTCATTACAAAGTCAAAGTCAAAGTCAAAGTCAGCTTTATTGTCAATTTCTTCACATGTTCCAGACATACAAAGAGATCGAAATTACGTTTCTCACTATCCCACGGTGAAGACAAGACATATTTTACCAATTTAAGTCCACAGACAAACATAACATTCAAGTAAACAAAAAAGTAAGTAAATAAGAGGGCACATATAATGAAAAAATAAGAGCAGCAAAATTTGGTTGAAATTGTGCATAGACAGTCAATAAAATACTAGTGCAAAGTCAGGCCAATAAAAGGCTGGGGTAGTTCTGTTTGACCTAAGTAAGAAAGAAAGTGGCATAGTGGTGCAAGTTATGTAAGAGCAGCAGAAGTGTTGTGTTTTCAGGACTTCTGCTGCTCTTACATAACTTGCACCACTATGCCACTTTACAGGTGCATCTTAAAGAATTTCAATATTGTGAAAGTTTTTGTTCCATAATTTATTTCAAAAACTGAAACGTTCATATATTCTAGTTTCATTACACATAAAGTTAAATATTTCATGCCTTTTTTTGGTTTTAATCTTGAAGATTATGGTTCACAGGCCATGGAAATAAAAACAATCCAGTATCTCAAAGTATTAGAATAAACCATTAATACATTAACACATAATACAGAAATGTCAATTTCCTGAGCCATTCATTTCTCAGTCTGGTTTGGTAAATACTGACACAACCATAGGAAAGACTGCTGACTTGACAGTTGTCCATAAGATACTCAATTGGCTGAATCCCAAAATGAGCCCTGAGGACTAAGGACTAAAGACTCACAGACTTAATTGATCTCAGGTGCTAAGTTAGTGAGTGTGTGAGGCACATGGGCTCAGATAGGTATAAATGGGATTGGGACAACGAGATCACATGTTCCTTGGCAATTTTTAATAACAAAGACGTTGCTGACACTTGCACCATGCACGTGTGTCGTGGTGTTGTTTACCTTTGTAATTTCCGGATTTCCCCATGGTGTCGGCGGTAAACCTCACAACCCTTTGAACTGTGGGTAATTCCCTTTGCTGAAGTCTGCACCGATGCAGACTCACGGAAAGGGCTCGGTAAGTGTGTACTCAAACCCTCACACCCTTTGAAATTCGACATTGGGACAGCCCTAAGCCCTTACGAATTTCGCGAGAACGTGGGATTGGGCCATTGCCACCCTCCACAGGTCATTGCGGAAAGAGCTGGCTGTTCTCAGAGTGCCGTATTAAAGCATATTCATGGAAAGAGCTGGCTGTTCTCAGAGTGCTGTATTAAAGCATTGCGGAAAGAGCTGGCTGTTCTCAGAGTGCCGTATTAAAGCATATTCATGGAAAGAGCTGGCTGTTCTCAGAGTGCTGTATTAAAGCATTTCGGAAAGAGCTGCCTGTTCTCAGAGTGCCGTATTAAAGCATATTCATGGAAAGAGCTGGCTGTTCTCAGAGTGCCGTATTAAAGCATATTCATGAAAAGAGCTGACTGTTCTCAGAGTGCTGTATTAAAGCATTGCGGAAAGAGCTGGCTGTTCTCAGTGCTGTATTAAAGCATATTCATGGAAAGAGCGAGCTGGCTGTTCTCAGAGTGCCGTATTAAAGCATATTCATGGAAAGAGCTGGCTGTTCTCAGAGTGCCGTATTAAAGCATATTCATGGAAAGAGCTGGCTTTTCTCAGAGTGCCGTATTAAAGCATTGCGGAAAGAGCTGGCTGTTCTCAGAGTGCCGTATTAAAGCATTGCGGAAAGAGCTGGCTGTTCTCAGAGTGCTATATTAAAGCATATTTATGGAAAGTTGACTGGAAGGGGAAAGTGTGGTAGGAAAAGGTACACAAGCAACAGGGATGACTGGCCTTAGGAGGATTGTCAAGCAAAGCCAAGAACTTGGGGGAACTTCACATGAAGTGGATTGAGGCTGGAGTGCATCAAAAGCCACCACGCACAGAAAATTAACTACAAGTGTTCCATTCCTAGTGTCGTCACTTCTGAACCAGAGACAACAGCATCTTACCTGGGCTAAGGAGGAAAAGAACTGGACCATTGCTCAGTGGTCCAAAGTCCTCTTTTCAGATGAAAATTAATTGTGCATTTAATTTGGATATGAAGGTCCCAGAGTCTGGAGAAAGAGTGGAGAGGCACAGAATCCAAGTTGCTTGAAGTGTGAGGTTTCCACAGTCAGTTAGCCTGGGTGTTCTCATGCTGCCTTGCGCGCGATTTGATTCACGCTGCTAAGGCAGCCTGGAGACCATGGAGCAAATATTCGCCTGAGATAGGGAACCAATCACAGAACAGGGGGGAAAGCAAGACGATGATGAGCTATGCACAGACGCATTTGATAGACATCCGTGGCACCCAATAAACGGATCTGGGCATTTTTTTCAAATACGAGAAAATGAACGTTTGGTTCCCAGACCACGTCTCATTGAGAAGTGGTGGCGCTAGCCAGGCTAACAGTCAGTGATAATTTGGGACGCCATGTCATCTGCTGGGGGTAGTCCACTGTGTTTTATCAAGTCCACAGTCAATGCAGCCGATGCATTTTACAGCATATCATGCTTCCAACTGCTGACAAGCTTTATGGATTTCCTTTTCCAGCAGGACTTGGCACCTACCCACAGTGCCAAAACTACTATGAAATTGGTTTGCTGACAATGGTATTACTCTGTTTGATTGGCCGGCCAACTCGACTGTCCTGAACTCTGTAGAGAATATGGGGTAGTATGAAAGACACCAGCTCAACAATACATGATCTGAAAGCCACTATCTGGACCACATATTGCGTGTATAAATTAGCTATGACAAAAAAGGCTTAGAATATTTCAGTTCATGTGTAATCAATCTAGAATATTTGAAAGTATGACTTTTTTAAAACAAATATGGAAACTTTTCTGGAGCTGATAGAAATTAACTACAGGAGTATCTACTACAGATACATATGGACAATCAGAGGCATGATGTTGGTTTACCTGCATTCCCCCTATAAGTCTCTGAAGATTTTCTGCAGCGTGCTGGCAAAGGTTCTCTGTGCGGAAAGCAGGGGTCCCAGGATTCTCTGGTTAGGAACATAGTAGTATGATTTGCATTAAATTCAGACAGCACAAAAGGGCAGAGATATCCAGGTCTTTTTAAATCTTGTGAATGATTTGGATCCATGCCTCACAGTCTGCTGTGGAAAGCATTCAGCTACTTGCAGGTCACGATGAAGATCTCAGCATTAATTAGGCATATTTTGAGGACATTCAGTTGTGCTTCAACACAAGTAATTACACCACATCCTGGTAGCATCTGGTGGTGGGTATGGATGGATGTACCATTTCACTATTGGTTTTCATCATATAGTGGAGGTATTGAAAGGACATCTAAATTGGGTTGTTGGAGGTGAAAGGCTGCGGGCCTATGGATGACATGATGAATAGCTTCAGATGAGTACAAATCTAAGAGAACTGTGAATAATGAAGGAAATGGCTTGGGGTGTCACGTTGATAAGTACTAGCATTATATGGAAAAGTAATTTTGGAGCTACCAGTGACCAGCTTGATGGAGGAATTCAAAGGTGCTAAGATAAGCTTGGAGATGACTGTCACAGTTTAAGGATCCAGTCATCAAGAACACTGACCAGTGAAAACAGTGATGAAGCTGGAAGCAGTTAAGCATGCTCAAGATGCACTGCAACATGTGGATATTTTTGGGCAGGGGCAGAGTGAAAGAGCAGGGCTTGGTCTTGGTGCCAGTTGAAAAGCATGGGGTAAGGCTACAGCACAGGAGAAGAGACAGATTGTAACCGGCTTTGTTTGTGAACAAGAAGACAAAGCTAGACGATCAACAGAAGTGTCTCAAGTGAATCAAGGGCAATAGATGGTGTGATGTTGAGAAGAGGAAGATCAACTGGAACGACCTACGAGCCAGGATGCTAACCACATTAATTAATTGATTGATTAATTGATAACATACATTGTAGAAGCTACTTATAAGGTTTTTCCTACTCAACGATGATTGCTGAAGAGCTGTGAAGGAGTTGTCTGAGACTGCTGAAAAGGTAGCCAAGGCTTTGTTTGTGATGTGTTATTTATTGTTGTTTTTTCTGTTTTGGTTCTTTGGTTAGGCATTCAGGCTACTGGTAGTGCATGTTGTGTCATGAAGGAGAGCCTTTACAAATCCCGGGTACAACATGAGGCATGTTTGCAACTACCACGAGCCAATGGTGGAGTTGAATCTCACATCATGCTGTGTTATAAACCTCTGAAGTTCACCTACAAAAAAACTGCCCATGTTTGCCCATGTACAGAGATCGGGGTACTTGTGATTTTTCCTACAGCAAAAGATAATATGGGGATTTTGAATAATGCCGTTTGTTAAATCTATCCATCAATATCAATATAGGCTATTACAATGTGCAATTTTGGATTTTAATAATAGTAAAACTTTTCCCTGTCTCTTTAATCACACAGTTACAGATCCTCAGAGTGTGTCCAGTCATAGAATTATTGACATAATAGAAGAATTTGTGAAGGATTAGTATATTTTAGCCTACCAGCATGTTAGGTTAGTTAATGGCTAAATAGCACTTCAGACACCATAGTTTTCATTTCAGATTACTCAATCAATCAAATAAAACGTATTTTTAATAAGTTAATGTAGACAAAATGATAGTAACCCATCTGAAAGGTGGGCTGGCTTATTTGGGACCTGTCATTTTGCACTGAGTTCTCATTCTGAACATCATTCCAGCCTACGCTTAGTTCGGTTGCATGTATTTATTGCCTCGGTTTTCCTGAACCTATCTATTATTACGATTATCACTGTGCAGTTGCTTAAAAATGACAAACGTTTTATCCTTCGACCTGTTTATAGTCTCGGTTGGAACTGAAACTAGGTTAAAGTTCATTGGTTGCTAGACAAAGCGGGGCAGAACATGCTTGGAAAAGGATTGTGAAAAGGTAACTTTGCAAAGTGTTAATGGTCAGTAAGTTAGTTAGCCCCGTTGGCTGTACACACGAGCGATACATTCCCAAGTTCAAATAGCCTACTGCAAAAGAAATAGGGCAATGTCTGAGCACCATGAACCACGTTCTAGGATGGGTCTTGCGCCTTAGGCTATGTGGTGGGGGTAGGGTTTACTGAGGTTATAGGTCACCTTCTGGATATCTTGGACCTATGGGGACAAACACAAAGAAAAGGAAAACAGAAAATAGCAAATATTACAAGAATGAAGTGTTTGATCTTTGTAACAACGAGTTTGTGGAAATCGAAGACAACTTGTACATCGTTCAAATATATATAGGCTAAAATTATATAATTAAGTTATAGCCTACACAGAGTCTACTTCCTTCACCCCACCCCCATGCAGAAAAAAAATCAACAAAAAAGATACTAGTGCAATTTCATGCATGACATAACTTTTTGTCGCCGATTTAGAATGAGAAGAGCTATTAAAACATCTGCGCGCTAAAGTAGTCATGTCTATTAGTGTAGAGGTTGATTGTTGTTCAAGGTTTAATTTTTCCAAGTCACAAAGAAATCGTTCTGAAGATGTTAACGAAAATAAGAGTACTTTCTGGATGATCAATAACCGAGGCTGCTTGATGTGTATAAAAATGTCAACGGATTTCTATCAGTGTATTATAAGTGCAAAATTCATTTAAAAATAGCATGAAGCGATAAAATACTGTGTTGACATGAAGTAAGTAGGCTACAATTATTTGAAATTGTTTTAATACACTATGCTTGATTTAATAGTTTACGCTCACGACTTTTGCTCAAATATTACAGTTGCAAGTCACCGATATAGCCTAATATTTGCTATTTGTATAGCTCAAAAATACACCAGTTACTGGGCCTGTTTGTTGTTTTGAGTTTGTCTGGAAGACATTGGTGGAATCTAAATGAATGTAAAATTCTAGAATTGGTTCCATATTAATTATGCAAATTAGGCTTGTTGCGGATGTGATTCTCGTGCCCAAAGTTCGGGGGTTTATGTTGGGGAGTCGACAAAAAGAGGCCATCACATGACGGTACGTTCGCGCCTCTTTCGTAAACCTCTGGAAGATTGAAAACAACTTGGAGGTAACGTAATATGATTAAATCGATGTACACATAATGATTCAGTTCATGAGTAATATGTGTATTTGTAATAATATTTAAACGAACCAACTCTTATTATCGGTCCAAAACTCGAAACAAAAAGAACTTCATCTTCGGGCTGAATGATTGTGTTCTCTGGATGTGCTTTGTGTTGGCTAGCTGAACAGCTAATTGTGCTGTGAATCAAATGTCCCGCAATCATAACGAACGTGATTAATCCGCGAAACATGCCATTTCGTCCGAGGTGTGTGTTTTGATCGCTATTAAGCGAAAACGTTAGCTTCCTGAGCATAGTGACTTGATTTTAAGTGGAATGTACAATTATTGGTGTTTAGCTGAAGCAAACAGGATGCTAGTCATTGATTGTTGAAGCTACTCAATTTAAGAGTGGAGAACCTATGTAGTCGACTGTTGAGTCATTTTACACTAGTGTGCAATCAGAACTGCAACCACCTGTTGAATGTATCTTTAACGTTGGTTAATTTTCTGGGCATCCCAGACTCCACTGAGTGCATAACGTTAGTTGGATAAGCTAACAAGCTAACCACACTTGCAGCTCAACGTGTTAACGTTATTAATGAAGTTACACTGCACAACGTTATGGCGAGTTGCCACAGCCGCCACATCGAATTCTTTAACGTTAGCTAATGCTCGGGTTACTTCTAACGATACTTGAAGTAAGCCCGTAGTTTCACCGTCTCGACAGCACACTCAAAAGACATTACGTTACAGACGTTCAACAAAATACTGTTTGAATTCCGCATGGCACTTACGGTACACCCTTTCCATGTCTCGGTTTGGAAACATGGTAGCTTTAACCAAACTAGCTAACGTTACTAACATTACTGGTTGCAAACATGCAACATCTGTTAGACCTGGGACCTCATGTTTAAAACACAGCCTAAGTTCCAGATTTGCCAACATGATTGTTTGGTTTGTGTCGCAGTATGTTAATGTCAATAGATTACTTTTATTAGTTTGATTAATTTGTTCTTAAATTCTGACCAATCATTGCAAATTAGGTCTTATGCGCCCACTCCCCCAATTCTACTTCTAATGTAATATAATGCATCCTATGGTTAGATAAGAAGTTCAACAACTCGTCGTCGATCTGTTAACCAGATTGTACTCAAACTGTTTCCCTTCAATGTTGTTGGATGAAATGTTAGGCACCAGCAGTTGCACTTTATTCCATAAAGCGGAAAGGGCTTTAGGCGCCAATGGCGGGTATCACCTCGAGCCATAATTTCGGTTGGCCTACTTATGGGCGATGCATTTTCATCTTTTAAATTGTAGCTTGTAGGTTATCCAGATTCACCTTTCTCTTAATGTTAAATGCAGTGGTGGGACGTAAATTACGAACAACCAAGGGACCATGCTCTCCGAACTGTCGTAATGGGCCATTTTTGAGGGCCGCGTACCCACTCATCGTAGCTTGGGCACCAGCATGGCGTGTATTCTAAAACGGAACAGTCTCTTAACAACTCAACTAGACCTCCCCACCTATCCCAAAATAGTTTGGTTACGTCTTCTGTTTCAATGTAATGATTGGGCTTGAATCCGCCCTAATTATGTTATTTCTCATATTCCTAACCTGATGACGATATAACGTTCTCGAAAAACCAAAGAGCCGGCTGCTAGAACTAATAATAATAATAATAATAATAATAATAAATTACTATTAAGTAAACATTGGGAAACGGGTACATGTCCATGATGTTGGCTAGGCCATAGGTCTACTACGGACGCCCCTAGCGGTTACAAGCAATTTCAGTGGGGATATTTTAAAGTTCTGTAAATTGCAATTAGTATAATCGAATGAGCTGTTCAATTGAAAGTATGTCCTAGTCCCTTGCACAGAAAGTTACTTACACGTTTTTCCAACGAATTGCCTTGTCAGTCCTTTATCATTGCATTGTAACAGTGACCTGGCTTCTGTGTTTTCTCTTTTTGACAGAAAACGCAAGGCCATACTACAGAGACGCTGTAGGAAGATGTTCCAGTTGATGTCACGGTCATTCCATTTTATGAATTACTCTTATGGTTTTCCAGCTAAGGTGCATCTAGTGTAGTTAGTGAAGTAGTCTAGTATCTACTGCCCTAGGTGCTCCTTTTGGCTGGATGTACTGTGGTTTCAACCTATCTATACATTGTAGTTGTGTTCTCTTGTAGATGTGTGACTGTCACACTGTTGATGTTTTAACTGGATTTTTGTTGGGCTGATTTTGTTTTTTTTTTTTTGTTTTTTTTTTCCCCTTCATTTTTTTTGTTGTCGCCTTAGCACAGTTACCTTTTCTGTAATTGATTTGTTATGATTTAATTGCATAGTCAGGCAATTCCAAAGTGCTCACAGTGCAGGTAGTGCAGATGTTTTCTACTGCAGTGTTTGCACTTCACGTATTGCCAGGCACCCTCTACTGGGTTTAGTGAGTTTTTTTTATGGACATTTTGCTTTGAGGGGGCCCAGTGAGTTTTGCTGGTTTGCTTTTCAGCTTTAAGTTTTCTGCTGTGCAAATCCATGCAAAACTCGCCGTGCCATCCTACAGATTCGACCCTTAAGTGAATATCTAGAATTATATTGTTGAAATATTTTGTGTACAAAGACACTAAGGATAATAAAGTGGAGGAGATTGCTCTGTTTGAAACTGCTGTAAAATGTTAGTGAAGAGGCAGTGCCTGCAAACTGTCTTGGCAGCTGTTTCCTCAAGCAGGCTTTCTGGGACTGTGTGTGTGTGTGGGGTGGGGGTGTAAACTTGGCAAGCTGGGTTGTCTTGCTGTTTTCGGGTGGATGACTTTGCAATTTTAATGATGTCTTAAATCTATACAAAAATTGCACGGTATCCATCTGTAATCCGCCAGATGTTTAAATCTGCGAAATGCCTTTTTTCTTTAATATAAACAAAACCAATAAACTTGTGTAAACGTTTGTCTAATTGTACTGTGAGTTATTTATTTCGTTTTTATTATGTTATTATAATATTGAAGTTATCATACGTGCATTGTTGTGGGGATTGGGTGGGAGAGGGGTGACGTGTTGTGTAATAGTTATGGTATGCCAGCAGATGTCAGCAGCACCGTAAATGCAGTTCCGTGGGATCATGCCCGCTCAGCAGTTCATGAAATAAAATATAGTTTTATCGAATACACCATCTTTTCAAATAAATCATTGTTCATAACGTAGGCATTGTAAAGGAGTCACTGAGGTGTAGGTCTTATATTACGTTTGTCAACATTTTATTCTTGCCCTTGTGTATAGCCTATAAGACTAAAACAGAAGGAACCTCACAAATAAACGGTGCAGTGTGGGATGCGCGGGAGAGCTTGACGTATCACGCACACTGGACGGCGAGAACGTGCAAGCAGCTTCTGAATCAGTCTGTCATCACAGCTCATCTTATCTGCCACAAGAACAAGTCAGCGAGGAGTTTACAGTGCCTTGGCTGGCTTCTCTGTATTTCCGTTATAGTTCATTGTAGTTTTGTTCTTGGACAAACATTGGTCAGTGATCAGCTAGTGAAGGCAACGAGGGAAGTTTTCGATACAGCTGAGGATGCTCATCCTGAACATTTACTTCGCTGATCAGGAGCTGGACCGTTGTTAAGAATTAGTTATGCTACAGTTAAACGAATATCCTGTATTTAGTTAAATGATTTCTTTCATGTGTGCTTAAACCGTGTGGTATTCGCTTTTCGAGAATTATAGTCATGAGTGGAATCGGATCAGGTGCGCTTATTCTTTTCGCTCTGTTCTTGCCGTCCACCCGACCCAGCAGCCAGGTGCTCAACTGCCACGAAGTCCGTTCGTCTTTCCAGTCTCTATATCCAGGAGTGAAGTGGGCACCAGAAACGCCTGTGTCAGGTAATTGCATCATAAATTTAGCCTAAATCTGCATGTATGGTCCTCAAGAATTGTGCACAATGCCATGGCTGCGCAACTTTTGTCTTTGTCAGTGAGTCACATTTGATGGCACACTGTAGGCTAGACAATATGAAGTCATTCAAATAGTGGTTTTATTCACTCCAAAATCTGACGTAAGCTTTATACAAGCAACATCCAGTGAAAAAGTGAACGTTTACAGAACTGCATTAGCGTTTCCAATTGTGTCTGCACGCCATGAGCTGCACCATAGACACCTTTTGGGATTTAGACTCAAAAATAATTTACAGTTAAAGTTAAAAACGTGCTCATTAATCCTTTGGTCAATTCTTCCTCCCATCCATTTAGCCTATTTGTTTATTTAGATGTGGGTAGTCAAATGGGCTTCATTAGGCAATGGGTTGTAGCATGGTTTGATCATGGGAACTGTTGGGTGATTAATTAAGACTTGGCAAAAGAAAATCATAAATTAGCAGTCAAATCCGAGGCTGTGCATTTTAGGTGGTTGTATGGCAGCTGTTGAACATCTGCCCTGACTGTGTAATGTAAAGGCTACTACACAGTCAGTTGAATATTTTATGATAAAAGTTGTTAACATTTTGTTGTCTGCAAAATAAAATAATGTAAGTTGTTACTATTTAGCATTTTCTATGTTAGTGTGATGGTCATTTTCTTCAATGACCTTCAGGTGAGGGCAGTTTATAGTTGTGTCTCAGCGCTGCCTGGAATTCTGACCAAATATGACACGAGGCAGATTAATATGCTGCTGCTCCTTTCAAAAAAGAAAATTACATTCAACTTCCATTGTTTGCAAGGAGGTTGCAAGACAACTTTGTTGTGACTTGCTGCTGCTTCTGCTGACTGCCAGTGAAAATGTGCAAATTTACAAACCTCAGCTCAGCCTAGTAAAAAAAACAAAAAAACATTGTCTTTACAGAGATTATGATAGCCTGTCAACATTACTTTCTATTCAAAAGGGTTTAAATCAACCCACCGGCCATAAGGTAGGTAATCTGAACATGCCCAATATTAAAGTAGGCTATACAGTCTCCTTTTTCAGTGGATAGTGTTCACTCATTTGGGTGTGGTTGAACAGTTGTCAGTGATATTATTTGCCATGAGTCTAACCTATGAATTTTAAATACTTTAAACTTTTCCAGCAATTTTCACTGTCAATGACTAATTGTGCACATTGCAGGAAGTTTTGAGTATGATTTGGAAATGTGTGTGTCAGTGCTACTTCCTGTTCATTATCCATCAAGTAAATACCTTGGTCTTTTGAAATGGTTAAATCTGAAAATATACTCTTTTTTTAACCTAATTCACGGGAAGATATATCTTTGTAGTCGGCATATTTTACATATTTTGGACAGAATTGACACTTTACTTGCTCTAATCAGTGTTATGATGTTGTGGAACTATGCATTACATGTCCAATTGGTGGGCAGAAGGATATGTTTGTGTGTGGTTTGGCCGTGAGGTGAGCGGGGTAGAACTGAGGTGTTTTGTTTCTACCCAGAACCCTGTTAAACTTACTAAAGATTCTAGAGTAGCCTAAATGTAAACTGTAGTACTGCACTAACCATTAGAATGCAGAAGAGGGCTTGACGGTGAGTGTTCAGTATGAGTAGATTTAGTGCATTCAGATGCACATGCGTTTTGAGACCCTTCAATTCATGGTCCCTGGAGTGGATGGTCTGGGGGGGGAGCATCCCTCTACCTTGGCTTCACTAGGCGCCACATTTGGTCCTGCAATTAGCACGGTGCCAAAGCCTTTTGCTTGCTTTTCGAATCATTATGTAAATTAATACTTTCTCTTGTCGCCAAAGCACCGCTGGCCTGATGTGTTAATTGGATGTTTTAGTGTCATGTCAGAGCAGTGTGTTTCAGGTTAATTGTTTTCACTCACCATGACGTATTAGCAATTCATGCCTCGGCCAGCACTGGAGTAGTGTAGAAACAACTCTTAAATGCTGTTCAGTTCTTTGACAAAGTTCCACCAGGGTGCGGGAAAAGACCCTGCTAATGCTACTGACTTGTGCAAATGAAAGGGGATGAATAGATAGAGAGAAGTCACGTTTTAGGTTACTTTCGTTAGCTAAGGCCATTTCCTAGCTGCTGGAGAAGTCTTATATCTTATTCCACATCCATATCCAGTGCACATATTTATGTGGCCTTGGAGTTGCAAATGAATGTGGGCAGCCTTAATGTTAATTGGAAATTGGAGTATTTCTGGACCCAGTGGTGTATCTGTCACTGTGATTCCACAGAGACCTGAGGCTGGTGGTTAAGATTTATTGCATTACTAGGATTGTGTCTCTAAAGATAAATGATGATGCTTGATTATTTTTTCTCCTTTTTGTGGGGATTATTTTTACAATTTATACAGTGTCTGCATTTGTGTGTTGCCTGTTGTTGACTAGCTGTACTAAAGCAGCACTAAAGAAGATTTGCTCTCGGGGTCCTCCTACAGTTGAGAAGCGCAATAATAAACAAACTAAATATGCGTTTTTTGCTACAAAGTATGGACATAACTACGATATGGGCTTCGGGGCGGTTGGGCAGTGTTCCTACCCAAACACAGAAAATTGTTAGATCGCTAGGTCAGTAATCGCCTATACGGCCGTTCAGACAATGGCAGAAGTGCCGTTTGAGGTTAGGTGCCATCAAAATGAGTTTGGAAACATTATGTTACAGTTATTAAGTAAAGGAATCATGAGGTAGCACAGGAATCATGAGGTAGCACAGGAATCATGAGGTAGTACAGGAATCATGAGGTAGCACAGGAATCAGGAGGTAGTACAGGAATCATGAGGTAGTATAGGTGCACAGTGCCCAGTACACCCCTCAGAATTCTACTCATGCTGCATATGGGTGTGAGGGGGCACAATACTCACTGGGCACTCTCCCCCTCTGCTCTGCTGTGTTTTAGAAGGACTGCAGATGCAGAGCGTCTGGGCTCAGCCTGCGCGGATCAGGCATTAATAAGAGCGAGATGTCAACGCATAATGGACAACTTGCTTGTTATTCTGTCGCAGAGCTCCTTTTGCGCCAGCTCCCTCTTGGCCACGCTGACCTGCATACAAACCACCACAGATGGGTTGAGAGCATCACCCTCTGTCCTACTGCGGGGGGGCAGAGAGAGAGAGGGGTGGGCTTATTTGTCGGTGTCAGGGAGCTGAAGAGAACACGAAATGGAGCCAGGGCTAATAATGACTGACACTCCCACTAAGCCCGCTTGGTAACGAGGCCCCAAGTAATTAGTGGAGACGGGTGGAGGGGGTCAGGTGCAGCTGGCGACTCGCTGTCCCGGGAATGGTCACGGAGCGGGCACAGGGAGTGCGGCCCGGTCCAGTTCTGCCTTGGCTGCTGCCCGCGGCCCCATTGAGCTGGTGGGGAAGCGGCGGCAGGAGCCAGCCTGCCGGTGGTGTGCTCACATAGAGGACACGGATCATAATGTATGCATAGAGCAAGACTGACCTTCTGTAAGAATGGCCTTTATGTGCCATCTAAATGAATGGTTGGTGTTCTTTCAGTGCTTCTGACGAGGGAGGTCAACAGGGGCGGTCGCACTCATGTCTTTAGAATAAGAAGTCATTATCTGTTCTACAGTGGCCCTTCAATAGCATTTATGGTGGCAGTGGCTCATCTCATCGAAGGTATAATTACAGCATATAGAAAAGACTTGACTCAGTGGTGGGTTAGATCCACATTGGGTTGAGAGATTATTGGACTATTCCTGTGTGTAAGGTTAAGCATATTCAGAGAATCATTATGTGATCTGTGGCAGGCATAAAAAAAGATGAAAGCTAGACTTTTTTTTTTTTTTTTTTACTTTTTTAGCTTTAGTAAAGAATAAAAACAGTAATGGTGCCAGAGGACACAAGCGAGGCTGAGAAAGAGCCCCCAAAAAAAAGAAAAAGACATTCGGCACTTATACTCAGAGCCCCCAAGTCTTAATTACATTGTTCCGATGATTGCCCTCTGAAATTGTCTTGGTTTAATCACGCTCATTTATTTATGCATGGTATCATTTCAGTGAATCCCGATGCCGCTGGAGCCTTGGAGAGGACTGTCAAGTTTCCCTCTCAACTCCACTGTCATATTGCTCTATAATTTATGTCTGTAATGAAGGCCTTTTAACATTCTCTATAACTTAACCCAGAGACTCTTTTGCTTTTTCTTCCTTGTCTAGTGCTTCCATTAAACTTGCATGCTGGTAGCTTTCTAATTGGTGCTGAGACGCTGGTATTTATGCATGCAGCGTGTTCTCCTGAGTGTCTCTGGGCTTGTTAGGGGATGAGTTGGGGGCTGGCGTGTGTACACAGTGCGCTCGGCGGCTCCGCTGGAGCTGTCATGCCCCGCTCTCCGCTGACAGCAGCGATTCAATGGGCCCGGACCCGAAGGAGGACAGAAACCCCCACAGGCTGTGGGAGAGAGGGCGGGGGGGGGGGGGGGGCGCTGTGGAGTGACACTGTGCGGGGGAGTTGAGAGAACCGTAGGTACAGTTGAGGAAAACGCTGCTGTGAAATATGTGAGGCTGGAAGGAAAGCAGAGAGAGAGAGATGGAAGGAAAGCAGAGAGAGAGAGATGGAAGGAAAGCAGAGAAGAGAGAGAGAGATGGAAGTGGAGACAGAGAAGGAAACGGGAGGAAGGGGAAGAAAACGGAAAGACCAGAGGGGGAGAGTCAAAAGAGAGCCAGAGCCAAACTGGGAGTAGAACTCGGCTGATAGTTTTGTTTTGGTCGGGAGCTGATTAAAAGTGAGAGGAACACCGTCTGCCAGCTGAGCCGCTAATACTGTATGCTCCAGTTTGACACCAGTGGCGCTTTTCACTCCTCTGATTTGAGGACGGGCACCAAGCCGCTCGTCCTGCGGCGAGTCAGGCCCAGACGCGGGGAGGAGGAGACTGCGCCGACTGTGAACATATTGCCGTGGAGCAGGGCAGAGCGCCTGAGAGAGTAATGGAGGCGGCGAAGGTTAGAACAGATTGCAGCTGCTGCTGGCTGTGGCAGTCAGACAGAGGATCTGGAGCGTGAGGGAGTAAGAGTGGGAGGATAGCTGGAGGTGGATGCCTGGGCGGATGCCTGGGCGGTGTGGCCCACATGTTTTGGGAGCAGGACATGAGCAAAGCCGTGTATCTCCCCCGGGGGGGCCTCAACACACGAGGGCTTCCATCAACCAGCATGCCTCCCTAGGCAGGCTTTATTTAGAGACACATCCAATTTTTTCTTTCTCTATGTTGATTCTGGATTGTGTGGGGAAATAATCTTGCTGTCGAGGGCCTCGCTGCTCTGAACTTCTCTAATGAAATGCATTTATCATCGGTGAGCTGCGGAGCGGCATATGAAATTGTCTGTTTTGCTGAAGATAATTACCAAAACCTCCCTCTACCGCATGCACCCCCCCCCCCCCCCCCCCCCCCTGATGCCTGTTTCATACCTGCTCCCTCATCGCTCAGCGGGCCATTGACGGCTTAATCATTTCCCCCTGCAAAGGTCTGAAATTAGCTTGATGCTATCTGTCGCCAACCCTTTTTGCAGGTATTGATTTAGGATATTAAGCCTGTCAGTGGCCATATAAAGAAGGCTCTGCATGACTGACATGGGAGTGGCCCTCTCCCCCAGTGTGCCCCCTGTTACTCTGCAGGTATGAGAGGGATGTGTGTGTTTCTGTTCATTTCCCTCGACTTATTCCCTTCCTTCTCTTATTCCTTAATATGGAATGTGCTGTAATATTGCAAGAGATTTTCCTGGCAAGATGAGCCCTGTTTTATCCCTGAGGTCTGAGTTCGCTCAGAAGGGTGATGAAAATGGCACAGTTTTACTCTCTCTGGTTAATCCATCAGATAGATTAAGATGCTATTTTGAAACAGATTGCAGCCATAATATTTAATAGAACAGACAGTGAAATGTAGAATAGTTTATTTTTACCAGTAAGAGTAGCTTTGTGCTGTGTCTTTTGAAGATTTGTAAGAAAATGGCCCTGCAAATCATTTGTTCAAAATGTTTCATTTCCTGAGCACAAGGACATTCTGAAGTCATACACACTAATTCAGTTTCTCAGCTAATGTAAAGATTTCATTAATGTAAGTAGTGTCCTGTAAATCAATGTTTATAATTTTTAAGATTTTTCTTTTAGGCAGTTTTACAATTGCACCTGTTAAAACTGGAGGCATTTTATGATATCCAACATCCATGGTTGGCTAGAAATCTGTAGACTGTCTTTGAAACTGTATTCAGTGCTTTTGCTCAAATTCTCTGATAGCCCCAAGGTATCAATACAAGGTTTTCACACATGAAGCCAGTCTGGTTGGAAAAACCTGGACAATTTCTCCTGCTGTTTTCTCCCTATATCACATCCGGCTGTTCAATCACTGGCCCCCTCTTGCCATAACGGTTGGTAATTCTGTTTTCATTTGACTGCCTGAGGTGACTCGCCTGGAAGACAGACTTTCAAGTTCATGTTCATTTCTAGCCAGGCCCTCACAAGTTTTGTGAAATGGCCTTCATCACATTTTCCTGTCTCTGTATTCGGCAATGAATTCCTCGGCTCTCATCTCCTCTTTTTTTCATCCTCTCCTCTCCTCTCCTCTCCTCTTTTCTTCCCACAGCTACTTTTTTTCCAGACCTCTCCCTGCATGTGTGCAGCAAAGCTCTGGGGAATTGACTGATGTTTGTTTACAGCACTATCAGTGAACTCGTGTCATTTAGACAACCTCTGGTAAATCATTTAGACAAGACTGCTACCTCCTGCCCCACATATAAAGATTTCAGTTTGTGAGAAAGAGATGCACGCAGACGCAAGCAGAGAGAGATGGAGTCTGTCTTCGTAGATTTAATTCCACTTCTATTTGAGACATTTTAGACTTGCACAGTACAGGAGTGTAGATGCTAAATATGGATGCTTGGGTGGATAAATGCTTTTGTTGTGCTTAGTGATCATTTGCCTGCATGAACTCTAGTTCTTGTTGTGGAGTCTAAGGTGTAAAGAGAATAAATTAGAATAACAAAGAGCTTCCAGTTTTTGTGTTTGTCAGGCTGAGCGACTCACCTGTATAACACAAATTATTCTCAAATGAAAATTATGGAAAAAAAAAAGCTTTATCATTCTTTTTTTCACTGCATTGAAATGGCCTCCACTCCGTAGTTTATGGAGGTCCAGTGTTCATTAATGGATATGGTAGCCATCTCTAGTCACTACAGCCTTGATGTTCCAATGTTCATTAAAGGGACACCAGGCAACGTTTTCGTGTTAATTAATCATCTTCGTAAGTCGGTATATGGTTAAATAACTCATTACAGGGCGAATGAAGACTCTCTCGCCCACCCCTACTGCCTGTTGGAAGAATATCCCACTTGCAATTTCAGTGTATTGTACCCGCCGACCTTCAGTCTCACAAAGTCTCAGACATCGCAAGAAGCAGGATCAGTTTACATCTGCATCTACAGCACAGAGGCAGGCTAGCGTAACGCTAGCGATTGTTGCAAACGTGTGTATAATGGCAGAGCCGGCGAAGAAGCAGCGAAAACCCTTGACGGAAGATGCAAAGCAAAGGAAAAGAGCTTCAGACCGACCGAGGGCTCGCACATGTATAGACACATACAGACGCTAGGGGGAGTTTCTTAGCGAAAAAGCATCAGGCTTGCCTGGTGTCCCTTTAATGGATATGGTAGCCATCTCTAGTCACTATAGCCTTGATGCTCCAGTGTTCATTAATGGATATGGTAGCCATCTATAGTCACTATAGCCTTGATGCTTCAACAAAAATCCACAAAATGAAGTCTTTTGTCTGCAGGGCTACACTATTTTTTTAAACAAATTCAGTTTCAATCATTTATCCAAGGCCACACATTTCACTCACCTTTTAGTCAGGGAACATAATCATCTTTGGTATTCACACTTCCCTTTGAGATCCCAGCTGTGTCCTCTTCAGAAAGGTTTAATTATGACCTTTTGACAAACAGCCTGTAAAGCTCGTAGCGGGGGATGGAAGATACAGCAAATCACATGTCCTTGCTTATTTCCAATTTTGGAGATTTTTTTCTTGGTGTTTTTCTCCTGTCCAGTTTTTGGAGAGTTTTACCAATACGACTTATTCTTTCACAGTGCCTTTGTGTGCGATCACACGCTGTGGGCTGGGGGAGAGTCTTTGGGTGTAATCTTCGTTTGGAGCCCATTCCTTCAGAAGAAAGTGCTTTGTTTGTTTCCTGGGTAATTGCAGTAGAAACTTGAAACTTTACATAGAAATGAATGTGGATGAATGGGGTTTCAATTAAGTCACAGGCTATGTGTGTGGGGTTTTTTTTTTTATGGAGGCTGAAACACAATTCCATTCCGTGAAAGAAATGATTGCGCGAGCTGGTCACATAAGCAATTGCCTATTTTCCACCCTGTTCCCTCACGAATATGGTTTCTCACTTCATTAGACAAAGAATGAAGAAACAACAGTATTGGTCTTAATTGAGTTTTTCCCCCTCTCTGTTCTGTTCTCTGCTCTCTCCTAGGTGGGGATCTTCAGGTGTGCCAGCCCAAAGGCCTGACCTGCTGCACACGCAAGATGGAGGAGCGCTACCTGGTCTCTGCCAAGCAGAACATGGAGTCCAGTCTGCAGGCCACAAGTGCCCAGCTCAAGCTCCTGATCATCCAGAACGCAGCCCTTTTCCAAGGTGAGGTAGCCCCAAGGATGCTCATTTCATTCACAATCTCAGTCCATGGCCTCTGCTAACTGCCTGAACTGGTGACAAGTGAACACGTCAACTTCTCTTAAGTTTGGTGATGTGTCATGAGCCCAATCAATACAGGTTCAATAAATGTCATCTAGTTACAGTACCTGATGCACAAAGGGGCCAGTGCTTTTCCTTGGGTACTATTGATGTGTTTGTGTTTCCAAAGCTGGACAGTCCCAGTGGAGGTAAACAATTGGTTGCCGGGAGACAGAGGTAGGTCTGTGTACTGATAAACGACTCCCCCTGATATGCCAATTAAACGGCCGGTGTAATTTGGCGTGAGTGGATCGTCTGTGCTTATTGCTTTACACTAACAGCATTAGGGAGAGCCACGGAGCCTTTCCTCGGTCTCCTTCTTGGAAAGGGGTTCGATGCTAATTGCTTCAGCATTCGGGTCCCTGGAAGAACTCCCTAAACAGCCCACAGAGCCTCGGAAAACATCCTGGGCCTGTCTAGTCTGATTTCCCCCGGACTCCCATCGGTGAATTGAGGCTGCCTAGTTGGAAATATCTTTCTCCCTTCTCTCAGTATCTATCTCGGCCTCTTTCTATCTCTCTCTCTCCCCCCATCACCCCACCCGCAGCTTTTTTCTTCTCTCGCTCGCTTTCTCATTTATTCTTTTGTTCTTTTTTTTTTCTTTAGCCAAAGATCAAAGGGCTGTGCTCTCTGCTCCCACTCCTGTCTCTTTTCCTCTCTCTCTCTCCCTCTCTCTCTCTCTCTCTCCCTCTCTCTCTCTCTCTTTCCCTTCTCTCGCCTGCTCTCTCTTCCCCTCCCTCTATCCCCAAACCGACCTGCCTTTTCTCTCACACTCTGCCGACTGCACTGCAGATTTGGAACTTTGAAGTCAACTTTATCAAGCAATCATGAAAGCCAGGAGACACTTTTTTTTTGATTGGGGGATCTGATGACAAGCCCTTTGCGTCAGGAGAGGGAGCATTGCTGCACTTTGCAAGCGGAGCTCTTTGATTGGGTCCCTTTGCTTCCTGTCTGCCAGGCGGCAACAGTCACTCCACCAATCTCCAGCACGCGCTCTGATCTCCGTCTGCACCGCCAGCATTAGTCCTCCAGGGTCTTACTGTAGTGGCCTACAGTACTGCATCAGCCTGTCACTTGAGACAGCCCCAGTTCTGCCATGAAAACGGTCTATGAAATGTGATGCGTGTGCAATAGGGCCATGGATTTAGCGTGTTTTGTACTATCATGTACTCGTGTACCCCTGAACCGTTGGCGGTTGCATAGGAGATGGAATTGGTCTGTGTTCTCATGTTGGCATGTAGCGGCAGAGCTCTACTACGCATCAGAGGGCGAGAGAGACTTGGCTTCTCAAGTGCAGCCCTGACACTCACCCTGCAATATAAATAGGCAGTGCCTTCAGAGCCGCTGTGCAAAGACTTCTTCATACGCAAGGAGTCCTGTGATCTCTGGAGAGAGAGCTCTGATCTGTTACTCCTTTTTCAGAGGCCGATGATGATATCGCTTTAAAGAAATGGATGCATTTCTATGAGCACGATGCAACCACGAGCTGTGGTTTGCATAGTGTCAGCTTGAAATAATCCTTATCTCTGCATTAATGTATTTATCTGTCTACGTGCATCTATGCATGCACATAAACACACACACACACACACACACACACACACACACACACACACACACACACACACACACACACGCTGTAGAGGTTGATAGAGGTAAAAAGGTTAGAGAACAGCACAGGCAAAGGACAGTGTGCTGAAATGTCAGTGAATAACAGCATAGTCTACCGATGACACACCTCATCCATATGTGATATATAAAATCCACAGCATTCCAAGAATTGTGTCATGTCCTAATCGTAAAATGTGTTTTTGAATGTCATCATGCATACCATACCATACCATACAGAAATGGACTGAGTTTTCACTTTCCATCACAGCATAGCTCTACCTAAAGGCTTTTAATCTAAAGGATCATTTTCCAGGGCTTGTAACAAAATGGTGGTAATTGTGGTGCATTTGTATTCAACAGTAAATAGATCAATTAGGATTCATTTGGATGTGTCAGAGCAGAGTGGAATTGTAATAATTGCTGTGCATTTTTGTGCACCATTAAACAGACTGATTTGGACTAAATATGTGTCTGTTAAAGTAGTCAGTAGTCAAATGTGAGTGACGGCTCTGTGAGCTTGTGCATTAAACAGTAGATGAGGAAAGCATGTGGGTGATTATTAGAATGCAGACAGGAATCACAGAATGTTTAGGACAGTCAGTCAGTCAGTCAGTCAGTCAGTCAGTCAGTCCATCCATCAGGTCTGCACTGAGAAAAAAAAAATCTCATCAGTGGATTTGCTTTGCCCTGTCATGTACAGTGATGGACAGTTCTAATTCATGTTCACAGGAGGAGAGGGAGAGGCGGAGGGGGCTCTGGACTAAGGGAACAGAGTGGCTGGTTGACATGGTTGTCCATGAGAGTCAGAGCTTAGGCTTGGATAAAAACTTTCAGATTCCATTTGGTCACGGATAGCCTTCTCTTCCAATAATATAAATATATAAAGTTTACCCCCCGCAGAGTAAGTTTTAAGAAGTTAAGAGTCTCTCTCTCTCTCTCTCTCGCTCTCTGCGCGCACACGTGTGTGTGTGTGTGTGCGTGTGTGTGTGTGTTTGGATACAAGCATGTTGAGTTGCTGCCTATATTTACTCTCCTTGTCAGTGGCAGGGGCAAGTCAGATTCACCTCACTGTTGCTGGGTGCCAAGGGACACACATGCTTACACACACACACACACACACACACACACACACACACACACACACACACACACATATCCACAGGCATTTACACACATATACTTTGCCTTTCATCCCTTTTCCCTCCCTCTCAAAGTTAGCGTTGCTTCGGCCCCTCAGAGAGAAGGAGGACTTGGGCGAGATGACGAGAGGCCGGGACATGGGGAGAGCAAAGCAGACGAGGAGGAGAGGAGCTCTCTCACTAAACCCAGTCACTGGCTGATAAAGGCACTTGGCACAGCGGGGCCACCGACTGCCCAAGGTAGACAACTGAGAACAAAAAGCACTGCACAGTAAACAAGCGGATGGGAGGAGGGGGGGGGTGCATATACCAACAAGTTTCTCTGTGTTCGCATGCACTTGCTCGCTCACTCGCTCTCCTCTCCGGCATGAAAGGAAACTGGGACGGAAGGTCCCAGATGGCGGTGAGAAGGACAGCCCTGTAGGATACCCGCCAACCACTCCCTCCCGGGCTCCCTCGGGGCCGCAGCCGTGACGTTGGCAGCGGAGCCTCGCTCGCCGAGCGCTGCCTGGAAGGGGAGCCCTCTATTGTGTTCCTCCTGAAATTGAGTCCAAGCGCAGAGGCAGCGTGTGCATCCCACGCCGACGGAAGGCCTCGGGGAGCTCCGCTTATGTCTAAAGGGGCCTGAACTTTGACTAATGCCCATGGTGTTGCAGGCTAGCAGGAGAAAAAGTCCTTGTGCTGAAGGCAGCCAGTGTTTACCTGGAAATACAATTGCTCATGCAATACAAAGGCAGACCTGATTTCTTTTCCCTTGCTCAGAAGCCAAGTGAGGAAGTCGATTCTTGTTTTCTTTTTGCTGTCTGAAACAGAACTTGTACAGTATATACTGTGTATATGTTGTATTGTATATATTGTATCATGTATATATTGTATATACTGTGTAATATATATCTTTCATACACTACAATGCTGTTAGCATTGCATTATTGTGATTAGGAGGATGTTATTAGGTTTGATTACTGTTCTAGGGATCTCATGAACTCTCAGCTTGATTGAAATGTAGGATCAAAATTGCCTCTTGTTGGCTCAGCACGTCCTGTCTGCATTTGTGAACATTTGTTGATCAGCGAGCAAGCATCCCATTAGCACTTTAAACAAGAGCAGGGAAGCCTCTATCGACATTCAGTCCACTGGATGAGTTTTAATTAACATTAAATGTACATGGGATTAGAATGGCTCGCCCCAAAGAACCCCTGCAGGGGTGTGGAGGCTGACCTTGAGATTAGGTTGCCCGGTGCAAGCGGCCCACGTGGACGAAATAATGAGCTCTGCCCGCACACAAATCAGATCCGGCAGCGCCGGAGATGACGGCAGGTCAGGGTCTCGCAGAGCAGAGCAGAGCATCTTCTCACGCTGTTGGCGGGTAATCAAGGTTCCAGAAATGGCCTCGCAATTGTTAGTTGCCACAATCCATCTGCACTGCTTTAGGTGCTCTGGTTTAGTTGCCCTCTCTCTCTCTCTCTCTCTCTCTCTCTCTCTCTCTCTCTCTCTCTCTCTCTCTCTCTCTCTCTCTCTCTCTCTCTCGCTCTCTGAATTCTCAAATTGGTTGGGTCAGCTGCATGCTCTCTTGTGCACTGCCATTTCGGGAGAGATGGCCCCAGAGACGAGCTGTCATAAGGGAGAAGCAGATAGATGAGAGGGGAAGCCCCAAAGCCCCAGAAACAGACAAATTGGTGGGGCACCAGAGACTTATTCCAGATAGATATCTGGCTCCTTTCCCTTATTGAGTTTGATTGCACAACTCTCTGGCTTAGCATTCAAGCCACTTTTCTCACAAGGTATCCCCTCTGCTCCGAGCCCATCTTCAATATTTCTTGACTATGTTCCCCCATGGAGTCATTCTGTGTTGAGAAAAACTTTTCACTCAGAAGTAGTAGATTGTAGATTGGCATACTGCTAAGGCCGCCACAAATCCATTGAAGTTGTTTTCTCGCCGCCTAGGGCGAGTGCAATAACTTAATAACGGATAGAGGCGGCTGTGCCGTCTCTCAAACAAGCCTACTGTGTCTCGTTTACCAGACAATTTGGAATTAACTGCCCATTACCACTGCTTTCTCTATCAACTTGTAATTAGTTTTTACCCCACACTCCCTCTTATTGTTGTTATTATCATTGCCATATATGCTCATTTGCTTTGGCAAGATGGGATCGTTGGCGCGTTTGTGGCAACTCCGCTGGGTACCTAACTCATGTGGATATTGATTCCGTGCGGAGCGCTGTAATCCTGTCAGTGATCTTTCTCGCCTGGCTCGGTGCTATCGTTAAGCAGAATGGAGCCGCGGAGGCTTAGCGAATTAGGGAGGGCTTAGCATGTGCCAGCCCGGAGTCTGGAGGGAGCCCCTCTGCACATCAGTGAGTCAGCACTAGGTCCCACTAGACCTGCGGCCGGCTCCGACTGCGGAAGAGGTGATATTTACTGGCGTCTCCTCTTTTACGAGGTGTAGTGTAAACTGCCATCGGCGAGCCACCACTGTCAGGCCTGTTTGCAAATATGACACAGATGGGGGTCATCACGGGCAGCTGTCCATAACCTCGCTCACATTAGCAGGGAGTGCTGCTCTGGGCATGAGGAGAGGAGACGCTATTAGATGAAGTAACAGAATCTCCTCAGCAAGTAAACAAGCTCTGCTAAAGATGAGGGTTTACAGAGACACTTAGTCTGCTCAAAGCATATTCATAAAAATGACCCAGTAAATGAAGTGATATCAGGGATAAGTACTGTCCTTGCGGCATGGCATATTAATACATTGAACATTGATTAAACACCATGACATTGATTTTATTGTTTTTTTTTTCTTAACTGATTTCTAATGCCCCTTAGATCCGTAAGGGATTTAATGTGCTTGAATGTCTGAGACGGATCTTTGCTTTTAAACTGATGAATAAACCTATATCCTCTTCAGTTTTTCCTCAACTGCTCAGTCATCTGCAGCCAAATGAATAAGGGAACCATTAGTCTTGTGTTATGTCACTCAGGCAGCCGAAGAACTTTGTTCGAATTAACAGGATTTAGAGCTGAGTCGTCTAACAACTGTCTTAGCTTTTCAAGTGGCAGAGTTAAAAGTGTGCATAAGAGGCGAAGCTAATTTTCCAGCAACGGCGCGTGGGCCAAGGCAGTTGTTCAGCGAGCTTGTTGTCTTACGGCTTTTTTTCCCCAGCTGTGTTTTTTTTTCTCCATGTGTTTAATCGCCCTGGCGACTTTTGATTCTCACCGCTTGCCTTCCCCAAAATTCGGCATCTGCCTCTCTGCTGATAGTGTGTCGGCCGGTCGTCTCGGCATGGGGTGCATTTGCATACTATTTCCACCACAGCTTGGGAAATCTTCAATAGCGGAAGCTTTATCGCCCTGGAAAGAATGGAGAGGCCCTGTGAGGGAGAGTTTCATGTTGGAGCGGAGTGGAGCTTCGCTCGTGCAGTGGGCTGGTATTATTTCACTCGAAGGCTGATATCTCCGTTGAGATAAAGGCTAGGTCTCAGTGACATTCAGGCTTGTCGAGGACTACCACTGTGAATGTCCAGATGCGAGGGCATGATGGACAAATCGGCGTAAACTGGACATTGCGTGGTTTCCTCTGCCTTCCCTTTGTCTGCCTGATGCATTACCCTCGGCAAATGACATGCATGCGCAGGCGTCCTTGCCTTGCATGCACAAACCCATTGTTGGTCTTTGTGTCTCTCCCTTCCTCTCTCCGCGGCATGCAATACACCCCCCCCCCCCCCCCACATCCTCTCACTCATATCCTCCTGCATACTGTACACATGCTCGCTCCCATGCAGGCGGGCAGGTATGGATTTTCAGACACATTTTCTGCCTTAGGGAGCCCTGTGTCTGGTCCATACTCCTCAGACACATACATTCACACCACCCCTCTCTCCATCTCCCCTCCTCTTTTACTGTCTCTCAAGTGCAGGCACACACACACACACACACACACACACACACACACACACACACACACACACACACACACACACACACACACACACACACACACACACACACACACACACAGGTATGGATTTTTGTCCATGCTTTTGCCCCAGGGGGCTGATGTGTTGTCGGGTTGTTGGGGGGGACTGAGGAAAGAGCTTGTCTCTCACAGCTCAGTGATAATTGAGCCAGTCGCTGTCATTCCCGCGCGGAGCATCCAGCCTATCCAGCCTATCCAGCCTATCCAGCCTATGAAGCGCCACCTTAGGTGTGTCCCAGTGCCCGTAAAAAGGGATGTCCTACCACTTAACGTCTGTGTGGCACTGGCCTGTTTTACACAGCTCAGTAGGTTCTGTAACAGCCTCTCCTCTTGCTATTAGTGGGTCATACTTAATATTCTGGAGCGGGAGCTGATGCATGATAAAACGCCTCCAAAGGCGATAAGGTTGCTGTGATTATTTTAGTTCTTTTGATCACTAAATATTTTGTGTTTTTGTGTGCGTTTTGAAGTTGATGGGGGGGGGGGGGGGGGGGAATCAATAATGACTATGCAATTCATCCAGCATTTGTTGTGTTGTGTGATCTTGGGAATGCTGATGCAGTAATTTGTCTTTGCGCAAGCACCCTGTAAAAAGTCTTTTTGAAGAACCTTTTTTAGAACCGTTCTAATTAGTGCCCCCCCTCTGTAGAGATGTTGCCCGTCGAGTCAGGCGTCGGTTCTGCGTCTCTGATGCGTCTGCGTGGGGTCGCTGACAGCTCATTAAGAGCTGCGGCGACTGTTTACAGGGTGCACTAGTTTGACTCTGAGTCACTATTGTTGGCCTGTTTTTTTGTTTTTTTTTCGGGAACAAACTTGGCTTGGGTTTTGCTGCTGCTTTCTATTTGTCGCCGGCGAACTGCGCTAATGATGTGGGCTGTTGCGTGTCTCTCTTGTTGGGTTTCATCATGGAAAACAAACAAACAGTGTGCTGCTCCCAGATCAAAGTGTTATTTGAAATTGGTATCATCAAACACAGCCCAGTTGGCGGAGTGCTTCCCCTCAACTCTGCAGCTGAGAGAGAGGGAGAGAGAGAGAGAGAGAGAGAGAGAGAGAGAGGAAAAGAGGGAGAGAGAGAAATGAGAGGATGGGGGAAAATATTTTTTTTCCTCAGTGTACTGCTGACTGGATTATGGTCAGAGGGGGAGCAGAAGGCAGCGGAGTGAGCAGGGGGCACCAGGCCTTAGAATGCCAAGAGGCTCTCCATAGAGTTCCACTGCACATACACAGCGAGCGCCGAGCTCACAAACCGAGGACTTTCAATTTCATCTGCAGAAACACAGTCATTACCATCAACTGGCGCCCTCCCCTCCTTTGCAGCCATTGTTTGGAGTGCATGGAAAGAGGCCAGTGGCAAACTAGGAATGATTATGTTTTGAAGGACCTAGGAGGTGGAGCAGAGATACTGTCCTGTAATTTCGCCATTTTGATTTATGGCCAAACATTTCTGTTTGCGAAGGGAAAGCGGGAGGCTTTACAGCTAATATAGCATCCTTATGTCGGCCAAATGCAGAAAGAATGGGAGCTATAGAGAACGACGAACAGCAACCATGGAAGACAGGAAATGAAGGAGGAGAACAAATCCATCAATTGATGTTTCCTTATCTGACCTAAAACAGAGCCTGGAGGATGTATTTATGGAGGGTTTTTACAGTAACCGATGATGTGTCTGGGGACTGCAAGACATAATACTGTAAATAATCAGATTTTTTACCGTGTTCATTAATCAATAGGAATGCGATGAAAATGTCTTATATTACCCATCTGACAAATCAGCAGAAAGACAATCTGTGCCTCAACCAGAGTAATGAAAGTGCTTCCATCATCATGTGGATTTTTCATAGGAATTGTAGTAGTCCTTTTTTAACTACAGCTGTCTTCACTGAGCACCCATCTCATTCTGTGCAATATTCGTCAGTGAGTTGAATTGGGTGAGATGTGTATTTGCAGACGAGGTGAGCAGAAGCGTGAGGGTTCAGCTGTAGGGCTGTCCATATAAAGCCCGTGTGTGGCCGTGCCAGGAGGGCTCATTCTATAATTGAAAGCCGCTGCTCTCTGACCGCCCCCTCTTCAGCCTTCCAGGCCGTCTGTTACCTCCTGTCAAATCCCAACTACAAATCCCATGCAAAATTAATGCATGTTAAATGGCTGCCATGCGCCTTCTGTTTTGCTATCTATCTTTTTTTACCCTTCTTTTTCCCCCCCGCTCCCGGCCCGTACGTGATGGTTAGAGGTGTCTGCTCAGCGCTCTCACCTTTTGGCCTCTCTCCCCCCGTGTCAGGGTTTGTCATCTCACCTCCCCGGGCTGCCGCCTCTGCCCTGCCTGCGTGTTTAAAGGCCAGGGGGATGCATTTTTCATCGGGGCCAGCCGCTGCATTATTGAGCAGCTTACGCAACCCATGAAGTCAGCCACCCAAACATGGCCATGTCAGAGGCCTGGGAGGTGACTGAGAGAGCGCGAGAGCGAGCGAGTAGGATAGAGAGAGAGAGAGAGCGAGGGAGAGAGGGAGAGTGAGATGAAAAGAGATTGTGAGAGGCAGTAAAAGGCTGCTCTCTTTCGGCACAGCGTGTGGGCGGCGCTAGGTGGAAAGGGGTCAAGCGTACTTGACCAACACCTACGCTCACCTGCGGTCAGACTCTATATCGCACTCAGAGCAGATTTTGAGAAGCCATTTCCGTGAAGAGCGGCTCTGAGATTTGGGGAGAAGCACCTAACAGATGGGCTTTGTCAGGTCTCCAGCTGCTTAACACAGCAGAGTGACCCCCCTGCCCTCATCCCCATTAGACTCGAGGTGTGCGACTCCCTCGTCCCATGGAGTGACCGCGTGAATAATTCAGCAGCAGGGGCATGTCGGCCCAGCAGGTGAGTGTGTAAGTTGGATTGCCGGACGGACCACCCCGGGGTTTGGAGCAGGGCATTGTGGGATGCAGGACGAGGGCGGAGAGTGGGAGGGCTGCGTGCTTGGCTGGGCTGATGGGCATTTGTCCCCAGTGCTCCCAGTTGAACCCCATCTACCCCCCTCCCGTCGTCCCCACCACCCCTCCCCTCCATCCCGCTCCTCGTCCCCAGGACACCAGCAGCTAAGTGGGGGATGGAGGCAGTGCTCCGCCGCGCTCAATCACTCGCTTCCTCTCCATCTTTTCTCTGTCCTCCACCCCTCCATGTGTCTGTCAGTGTCCATGGATCACACTGATGGATGAGAGGGTGAGGAGCAGCCCGTTCCTCTCGCTCTCTGCTGCCCGGCGCAACACTCCACCCCACCCCACCCCACCCGGGCCCCCCTCGTGGCTGAGATCCACCACAGCGAGAAATCAATGGATTGAAAAAAGCGTTTTCCTGCTATTAGAGGAGATGGCACTCGGCGGGCCCTCAGATGAGCACTCTTTCTAGCGAGATGAAGCAGAGGCACTGAATAAATGAGCGCTCCCCCTGAACGCTCACTGTGCACACACACACACACACACACATACAGTACACATACACACACACACACACACACACACACACCCACACACACCACACGCACACACACCACCCACACACCACACACACCCATACACACACACATACACACACACCACACACACACACACGCACACACACATGCACACACACACACACACCACATACACACCACACTGTGAGCCCACCCTAAGTGAGTGAGTTGGCAGACTAAGAGAGCTCAGACTGAGTATGCTTGACTTAACCTCCAGCTTAACCTCACCATTAGAGATTTCCATCGATAGAGATTTTCCTCTGAAGCCAGCAGGTGAGGGATGAGTAAGAGAGGAGGTGCAGGAGGCGCAGGAGGAGATCAAGAGGGGGAGAGAGCGGGGGCGGCAGAACCGCAGGATCCGGAGCTCAGCACCAGGGATTACCTCATGGGCTGGCCCTCTTCCGCTCACTTCCCAGCGGGAGCCGGCAGGAGGCTGGGCTGGGTTTCCATGGAGGTGCTGGGACTCACTGAGAGGTGGGAGAGGAAGATGCTGAGGCGGTTGCCCAGGCCTCGGTGTGGTGCAGGACAATGGCACAACGCAGATTCTACAGTGTAAGGAGGTGGTCAGGATGGCCCCCCTGTTTATGTTACGACGAGCTTCTACCTCCTCTGCTGCTTGCACACGATGCCATACATGCTGTGGGATCTTCCTCCCAATGAGGCCCCCATGTGGGAGCTGACTAACCCACCTCCTATAGGGAGCCACTGGGGAGGTGTTGGAGGTGTTGGAGGACCTCCCAGCCAGGCTGATTCAGGTGCTACTCGTGCAGAGAGTCACTTCAGTCACTCATCAGGAGATTAAACTCAAGGCCTGTGTCAGTCTTTGCTGAAGCTTTACACATTGTGGGTTGTGTTTTAGATTTCTGGAAGGATTTCATTTCAGCTATACACTATAAAATCCATATAATAGCGCCACTCTTCCTACAGGCTCAGTCACTCTCGCTGTTTTTGTCAAGCTCTTCAGTGTTTCCTTATCTGACATGATCTGCTGGCTGTCTGTGGGATTGATCTGCTCTGCAGCTGCACAGGGCTGCCTGGATTAGAGAGTTCAGACAGGTCCACGTTTGGATCCTCTGTTCAAACAACAGTGTCATTTTCCCAGAGTTGCTGAGCAGTGCTGTCTCACCCACACTATGTAGGTTATATTGGACTGTGCAATACAGACACTGCAGACAAGATGCTTGCTCTTCTGGGTCTGGGCTACATGCATGTATTCCTGTCTTTTTTGACATCTCTGTGCTCTCTCTCTCTCTCTCTGTGTGTCTGTGTGTGTGTGTGTGTGTATCTGTGTGTGTGTGTGTGTGTGTGTGTGTGAGTTGGTATGCATTTCTTAGGTCAACTCTGATTTCCCTTCATCTGGCAGCCGTGTCCTGTTTGTCTGAGTGTGTGCGTGGTTCTGATTTGCATGCCCTGGTGGGCATCCCAGCGATATGGGAAGTCAGGGAGAGTTCACGGGTTCATGCAGTTTTAATCACTGGACTTACTTTCGTACTTTTCGCGAGCGAGCGCGTTCATTCTCGTCCTCTGCACTTGGCTGCCCTGTTACGACATGTCTCACGCCAGGAAGTGCGCTACGGAGAGAATCTGTGACATGTGGCTGCGTAGAGCAAGGCTGTGGCTTTGCCTTGCGGGAAGGTTAAAATGGCTCCTGTCCTTCACTTTGGTTCTGACACGGGTCCCTGGGCCATCTTTGCCATTTCTTTCCCTCGTTCTCTCTATCAACCTCTCCTCGCTCAGTCTCATGTGGACAGAGGGATTTCCACTTTGGAGGTGTGATGAGGAGCGCTTCCATCTCTCACCCAGAGCTGCCCCCCGCACAGCCCTCTCCATCTGTCTGGCCCTCCCCTTCACTTTCTCTCTCTCGCTCTCTCTCTGGCCCTCTCTCTCACACAAGGACACACACACAAATACACACACACACACACAGAGCCTGTCTTTACACTTATTATCACTCGCTCTTTCTCTGACATGCGCACACACACACACACACACACACATACACACACACAGAAACAGACTCTCCCCTCTCTCTGTCTCTTTGTCTCTCTCTCTCTTTCTGTCACACATACACACGCACACACACACACGGACCCAAGCTGTGGTGTTTGAGGTAGAGGTGGTGCCTGTGTCTGTGCGTGGGCAGTGCACACTGTGTGTGTGTGTGTGTGGGTGTGAGATAACACTTTTAAAAATCTGCCACAAAGACTCCATGCTGGTCGTAAGCAAACACTTGTGCCATTGTCATTTTAATTGTGTTAGTATCACTGCGTCAGGCACGATGGTGTCCTTGAGTCCCCAAGCGTCTCCACAGCTCCATATACAGCACCAGCTCCTGCTCCCTTGACTGCGTTTGCCCTTGTGCTCTGCTTTTCTAAAGCTTTATGAATATTTTTAGTGTTGAAAATGAAAATGTTCCTAAATAGACTGTTCATGACTTAATTTATTCCTTATTCTCTCCCTAAACTCTCAGCTGGATGACTGCATGGCTATTTTAGACCGAACGTCACCATTACCAGTTAGGCAAAAATAGAGCTGATGAACTTGTGAAAAGCAATCATTACCAGACATAAGCATAGTAGCCATACTCATAAAACAGGGAAGTCAACAAGACATGATAATAGAGGACTGTGTCGGAATGGACAGATTCTATGCAGAGTAATGACTCAAGACAGAATCAGAGGGTTATTCCGTCATTAAACGTAATGAATTCTACGCACCATCTCTCGTATTCCCCCATGCGAGTGGAATAAGAAATAGGCCTAATGTGGGAATATGATATGAGCTGCGCCCTACAGGTAAGAAAATGCCTGGAGCCACATGAAATCTCATAGTCTGATTGCAGTCAATTCCCTGGAATGATGCAAAACTCTTCATGTCAAAACATGGCAATCTCACGAGGCCTTTCATCTAGTGCCTAACCGTTTAATTTCTCTATTCTGCCTTCTGCCCTGGGTTTGGAACATTTCCTAGTGGTGCTTTAGCTATGTACGTGCAAGGAACCTATTTTGTTTTATTAAAACAGAAACATTAAAATTGTCTGATTGGTGTGCATTGAAATTCAATGTGAAACCCTGCATGCGCTAAACCCCCCCCCCCCCCCCCCCCGCATGTTCCCAGTTTCTGGAGGAGGTGTTTGTCTCGGCGTCCCAGTGGACAGCAGTGCCACAGAAACGTGACATGACATGACACAAACATCACATGAATGCTGTCACTCAGATGTGATAGCTGCGCTGTATGCATGTGTATGTGTGTGTACATCTGATCCCAGAGGTGTGTCGGGGTTCACTCTGCAGCCCCCTCCATGCTGCGCTGCTTTTCAAACACACTTCATTATTCCTCATTGCAGTCTTCTCGCATCGCGGATCACGGCAACAAACACCTCTCCGGCTGATTGGCCCGCAGTTTGTGGAACAAACAAGCAGGCAGCAGGCAGCTCTTCATTTGGAGAAGCGCAGGGGCTCGGTGGTGAGGAGAGACGTGCGTGTGGGTTAAGTTTGGTTTTTTTCTCGGGCGGAGGACGGGAAGGTGGGAGCGGATGGAGGGAATGACACATGAGGCGGCCGGGGTGGAGGGGGTGGAGGGGGTGGAGGGGGTGGGGGGGGGGGTGGGGGACGATGAGTGCTCGTAGCGGTGCGTGTCCCCGGCACAACGCTGTCTCATTAGGGACACGTTTGGCCAGAACCTCCTGCCACTAATCAAAGCCCATTATAGTGCATCAGCGTCTCTGTGCCAGGGGAGTCTTTGGCGAAAAACTACATCTGTGTGTGTCTCTTTGTGATTGAGGGAGAGTGAGAAGGAGAACGAGAGAGAGAATCTATTTATGTTTGTTTCTTTGAGGGAGCTTTTTTGTGTACATGTGTGTGCGCACGCACGCTTTTACTGTATGTGATTGTATGTTTCATAAAGCAGTGAGATAGAGAAACATCAAAAGAAAATCTCTATGGGCCCTATCATGACATTCTAAACCGCATCGTCACTCGTCAAAAGCTTATTCAAATTTAGTAGGATGTCCAGTCCACATTGGGAGGGGTTTCGTTATCAAACGTTGAGCGCATGGCACAACAAGGTGTTCCTAGGTTTTTTAATCAGTCATATGGGTGTGTTTGGGGCGTAACATCATTTAAACCAATGAGCATGACATCTGTCATTCCCTTTAACGGTGCAATTGCGCGCGTCAAATAAATGCGTCGGTATTTTGACATTCAACGGCGCATTTGAAGGAGGCTGCTTGCGAGACCGTATGGAATAGTCATTCCACTAAACCATGCTTTACTAAAACCTAGCATAGCCTTCACACATTTGCACTCGTCTATTATTTGAACTCATTGGCAAAGTGAAACTAACTTCACCAAGGTGTTAGTCAATGACAAGACAGTTCTATGCAGTTACTTTCACTATTGACTGATGATGGGTTACCATCGAAAACATAGGCTGAAAAAAGCAACACTTACCCAAATATTGCTCAAATGACTGAACAAAACAACATTTATCCTGCAGAGGAGTTGCTTATATCTAGTGACAGTGCATCTTCAGCTGTGCTCCATACGTGTCTCTTGCCTCTCCCCTAATCACTTTTAACCGTCATTACCAATTTGCAAATGATGGTGAATAACTACTCATCATGAGATGTACAGTATTTCGTAATATCTTTATTCTAATTATGTTTCCCATTATAATCGTGCAATTTGTAATGTTTTGCATGAACGTGCGCTGGTGTGCGTTCATGAATGATAGAAGGATGGTGCGTGCACCTGCCAATATGACTGTTGACAATGCGCTCTTAAAATAACATAAACAACTCGCCATAGACTTCTGACCAGGTGTACAATAGCGATTTTTAGACAATGCGCCAGGCCACTCCCTATGTTATTAATTGCCACACCCCTGGGCGTATTGTTTAAAAAATAAACATGCAAAATACCGAATTAAACTTTGCGCGGGTGGAAAATGAGTTTTACGCCATGCGCCAGTGTGCAAAATACAGCCTTATGTGTGGTATTGTGTGTGTGTTTGGTTTGTTTAAGTGTGTGTGTGTGTGTCTGTGTGCGCATTCACGTGTGTCTGTGTGTTTTTATGTGTGAGTATAACATGGCCAACATTCCCCCAGACCGTAGAGGAACTGCACTCTATATGCTGTTATTGCGTGCGCTTGCAACAGAGCTCCACCAGGACCAGTCCACAGCCCCAGCAGCTCAGTTGAGCTCTCCCCCTGTACTCTGCCCTTTCTTTAGCCCCTGCTGGACCCCACCCCCAGCTCACCCACCAGGGACAAGAGCACAGCACAGGATAGGATAGGATGGGGCAGGACAGGGCAGGAGAAGAATGCTTTGGGTGCAGAAACAGTGGAATGGAAAAGGAATAATCGAGGCCCTGAGAGAGAATGTGTGCTACCTTATGAGTGGGAACATGTACGGTATGATCATTACACATAGGTACTACTGTGTGTGTGTGTGTGTGTGTGTGTGTGTGTGTGCGTGTGTGAGTGCTTGTGTGTCCAGATGGCACTAATGGCCTCTAATGGCGTATTTGGTCAATTGCGAGGGTGCCTTACCCTCCTCATCATCATTAGCTGCCGTGGAGACCTACACACAATCCGTTGGCACAGGGATATCGATTTGCCTTCGCAGGATTACATGTTGCCGTGGTCACTGGGTTTTTTTTCTGCGTGTGCAATAATGAGGACAAATTATCGAACCCAAGTTCCTGTTTCATTCCCCCTCATTTTCATTGTCTTACATATTACTTCCCCCCATACCAGTGTGTGTGGTAATGAAGAAAAGAGAGATGTTCTTTGGAGAGAGAGTGAAAGAGAGGGAGAGGGAGGGAGGGAGGGAGGGGAAGGGGTGAGAGGGATGGAGGGGGAGAGACGGAGCTAGGCGGAGGAAGAGAGGGAGGGAAGGAGGAGTGTGAGTGTGGGATAAAAGGAGAGGATGAGTGGTGCAGCCAAAGGCTCTCTCTAGCTGATGCTGCTCGCCGCTTCTCTTTCCTGTTGGAGACGTCCAGCAGCTGGTCCAGTTCCAGGAACTCCTGTCAGAGGCACACTACACGCTCAGATCTCACTCACTCACACACTCACACACACACATACCAACACACAAACACACACACATTCTCCCTCACTCACATACAGCATGCCCACCCCCACACACACACACACACACGGATGTCTCTAAGGGTCTCAGCTTTAAAGATGAGCACCGCAAGGCTGTTGGAGCTCTCTCCTTCTTTCCCTCCCTCTGCTTTTCTTCTCTCTGTTCTTCCTCTCCTTCAGAGATCTCTCACTCCCCCACTGCTTAACAGCACCTACACCTACTTCCAGTACCCTCCTTATCACTCCTTCTCTTCCATATCACTCCTTCTCTTCCATATCACTCCTTCTCTTCCATATCACTCCTTCTCTAGGGCAGCCATGGGCAGCCGTGGCCCACTGGTTAGCACTCTGGACTTGTAACCGGAGGGTTGCCGGTTCGAGCCCCGACCAGTGGGCCGCGGCTGAAGTGCCCTTGAGCAAGGCACCTAAACTCCTCACTGCTCCCCGAGCGCCGCCATTGTAGCAGGCAGCTCACTGCGCCGGGATTAGTGTGTACTTCACCTCACTGTGTGTTCACTGTGTGCTGTTTGTTTCACTAATTCACCGATTGGGTTAAATGCAGAGACCAAATTTCCCTCACGGGATCAAAAAAGTATATATACTTATACTTATACTTATATCACTCCTTCTCTTCCATATCACTCCTTCTCTTCTCTTCCATATCACTCCTTCTCTTCTCTTCCATATCACTCCTTCTCTTCCATATCACTCCTTCTCATCTCTTCCATATCACTCCTTCTCTTCTCTTCCATATCACTCCTTCTCTTCCACAGTGCTTTTCTTTATTCTCATCTCCATTTTCTGTCTTCATCCCTCTCTCTCTCTTTCCTTCTAATCCCCACCATACATCCTCTCTCTCTCTCTCTCTCTCTCTCTCTCTCTCTCTCTCTCTCTCTCTCTCTCTCTCTCTCTCTCTCTCAGGCTGTCTGTGTGTCATATGGATTGGGTCAGTAAGTGTGTGTGCTGGAGCAGGCCGCTGACATAAGCACTGGTGCTGCGCTAACAGCTCTGGCCATCTCCTCCTGTCAGTTTCTCTCAGGGCCCATCAACGCTGTGCACTCATCCTCTACTTTCTTTCTCTCTCTCTCTCTCTCTCCACCTCCTCCTCCTTCCCTCCCTCCTCGTTGCATTTCGCTCCATCAGCTCCCTGCTCATTAGAGGGACAGGAGGGTAACCTTGAGGAACAGGAAACACAGTAGCCCGTGTGTTGTTTTTACCTATGAGTGATGATGCCTGTTTGGTGCGCGTGTGGTCGTGTGGTGCTGTCTGAATGGGGATATTGTACAGAAAGTGCCTTGTATGTTTGCTGTTTGTGTGAGTCTCTCTGAGATGTTCTTGCATTCATCACAGCAACGACATGTCCCACTCTATCCCACTGTATGCTGTGGGGTTGGAAAGGGCCAATGTAATGGGTAGCAGAGCTATAATAACTGAGAAAAGGTCCCACCTTGAATCCACATTGAGGAAACCACTGTAACAAGACAGTGTCACAGAGAAACAGTAGCAAAGATGGATGGGGGACAGGAGGGGTGAAGCGTAAAGAAGACTTCGTCTGACCACCCCCAGAACCAGGACAGGAAGAAACGCAGCTCTGAAATTGTCATTTTTCAGGACATTGTCATAGAGTGTGTTACTGCAGCCTCGGTTTTCTCAAAAGCCACTCTCTGTGTGTGTGTGTGTGTGTGTGTGTGTGTGAGAAAAGTCAGCACCTCAGGGCCTCTGGGAACAGTGCTTTCCTGTGTACATTCTGCGTGTGTGTGTGTGCGTTTGCGAGGGCTCTCCCGCTGGTTCCCTTGCACTAGCTAGCTGTCAGTCAGCCAGTCAGTCAGTGGGGTGGTGTCTCCCCCCCGGTGGCGGCAGCAGGGGCAGATGAGGCGCATGAGGACGACTCCTTCTGGGCTTTAGAGGCACCAACACCCCGTACGCCAACACCCCGTACACCAACCCCCCGTATGCCAACCCCCTGTACGCCAACCCCCCTGTACATCAACCCCCCTGTATGCCAACCCCCTGTATGCCAACCCCCTGTATGCCAACCCCCTGTACATCAACCCCCCTGTATGCCAACCCCCTGTATGCCAACCCCCTGTATGCCAACCCCCTGTACGTCAACCCCCTGTACGCCAACCCCCTGTACGCCAACCCCCTGTACGCCAACCCCCTGTACGTCAACCCCCTGTACGTCAACCCCCTGTATGCCAACCCCCTGTATGCCAACCCCCTGTACGTATGCAGAGCAGCAGTGAGGCTCCTCTGCACAGATAGATGACTTAACATTTCACACTGGGCCTGCAAGATGAAGTGAATTAAGGCCAACTAGCAACGTGGAATTATCGCAAAGCAGAGGGCTGTGTGCTTGTGTGTGTGTGTGTGTGTGTGTGTGTGTGTGTGTGTGTGTGTGAGCGTCTGTGTGTGTGTCTGTCAAATCAGATGCCCTAGTTAAAGGAGCTTTAAATATGGTCCTGGCAACACCTCTACGGGTTTTTATAGGGATGTCTGAATGTCTTTTGGGCTGATTGGGCGTGGCTGTAGGTGTGTGTTTGTGTTTGTGTGTGGTCGGAGTGAGTGAATTCATTAAAATGTGTGTGTGTGTGTCCTCTGCACGCTGGCTCAGTGGTCTAATTAAAAGGCCTCAGACAGCTCAGGATGCCAACAGGTGGCAGGATCAGGGCGGCTCGGCGGACTGGATCAAAGCCAAGCCACATAATTACACAACCTACCCGCTCCTCACTCACTCACTCACTCACTCACGCCAGCGCTCCTCTCTACTCCCCTCTACCAATCACTCTGTGTCCTCTCCCTGTCCGCTCTGTGTTGGTTGGTAATTCAGTCTGTATGGACGTATGCTCTTTGTATGTGGAGAAATGTTTTCATGTGTTTGCATGTTGTATGCCTGCATGCTTTCACAGATGTGTGTGCATGAGCATGCTGGTGTGTGTGAGTCCTGCTGTGTGTGTGTGTGTGTGTGTGTGTGTGTGTGTGTGTGTGTGTGTGTGTGTGTGTGTGTGTGTGTATCCTCATCCTCATCCTCGTGTATCCTCAGTGTCGCGCGCTCATCTCTCAGAAGAGCAGCCCCTCATCCGGCTTCATTAGAGCGCAGCTGGGCTCGGCTGCCGCTGCTGCTTCCTTTGAAGGGACAGACCTGCTCGGGCTCCACGGGCCCCTCTCCCTCCCTGATTAAACACCTCCTCTCCGCGCGCGCCGCCTTTGATGTCGGGGGTTATTAGAAGCAGGACCTTTGTGGCCGTCCGTTCCGCAATACGCCGCGCTTCCGAGGTGTCAGAGGAGATGCTGTGTCGTGCCTGTGCATTAGGGCGCAGCGGAGGACTTTGATGTCGGGGCGGCGAGAGGCTGGAGCCTTGGTGAGGTGGCGCTTGCGTTTGTTTGATTTCTTCATCTGGGACTGGGAATGGGAATGGGAGGATCCCGCGTGGTGCTGGCGTTGCTTCTGTGGTCCCGTTTTGGGAGCTCATCAGTTTGTCTGCTGGTGAGTGTGTCTGGCTGGCACGCAGGTGAGCCTCGTTCAAGGCCCTGTCTGTGGCATTGGAGAGGATGTGGAGCAATAACGCGCCGTTTCATTGGACCATGCAGGACTATGCTAACAAAGAGCTGTGTTAGAGTGTTGCTGAAGTCTGATTGGTCAGGATGTGCAGCAGTGTTGTTCAGTGCCTGTTCCTCTCATGATGGGATTTGTCACATCAGGTGTTATGATCGTGTACCTGAGGATGATTTGTGCCTCGTGAATAGCACAAAGATTTGAGCTAAAATTTGTTTGATATTATTTATCGTCTTTGCCAGCTCTAACCATGAGAAGCCACTGGAAGAGGGGACGTTTTTTTTTTTATATTACGTTCTAGATTCCATTTATAATGGAGAATGAATTTAGGGTGTAAGTGTCAGATTGTAAAAAATTAAACAGACTCTTCACTTCATGTTGGGGCAAAGTTCATCCAAGGGTCATGGGGCTGTTGCTCTTCGAAAGCTGAGATTCTGCACGGGCGAGTGGCTGCCTCCCAGCCCTGGAGCATGGAGCATGGAGCATGGCCTGGATAAGAGCCTTGAGCTGATCCAGCCCCCTGCAGCAGGGAGAAACCCTGTAGCTCAGCTTCTAGAGGAGCTTCTTCACTCAGGGTGACAGTGCCTTACTGCCGTCTTTGTATCTCAGAGTCTGGTTGTGTGTGTGTGTGTGTGTGTGTGTGTGTATGTGTGTGTGCACTGTATCTCTGAGCTGATTGTGTTGGAGTGTTTGCATTTAAGTATGTGTGTGTGTGTGTGTGCACATGCACTCTATATCTGAGCGGATTGTGTTGGACTGTGTGTGCATGCGTGTGTGCGTGTGTGTGTGTGTGTGTGTGTTTGTGTGTGTGTTTGAATGTCCGTGTGACGGTGAAGTCCATGGCCCGTGGAGCACATGGCACAAGCCAGGCGTGAAATGCCGCTGGCAGCCCCGAGCTGCCCCCCTGCTGGGCCATGAACTTCTGGCACCGCCGAGGCATGCGTCTTTTACGTCTCAGGACCAACACACACACACACACACACACACTCATACAATCATATACACACACACACACACACACACTCACACTCCCCACACACACACACACACACTCATATACACACATACACACTCCCCACACACACACACACACACACACACACACTCATATACACACATACACACACACACTCACACTCATATACATACACACACACACTCACACTCATATACACACATACACACACACACACACACACACACACACTCATATACACACATACACACACACACTCACACTCATATACATACACACACACACTCACACTCATATACACACATACACACACACACACACACACACACACACTCATATACACACATACACACACACACTCACACTCATATACATACACACACACACTCACACTCATATACACACATACACACACACACACACACACACACACACACACACACTCATATACACACACACACTCACACTCATATACACACATACACACACACACACACACACACACACACTCATATACACACATACACACACACACTCACACTCATATACATACACACACACACTCACACTCATATACACACACACACACACACACACACTCATATACACACATACACACACACACTCACACTCATATACATACACACACACACTCACACTCATATACACACATACACACACACACACACACACACACACACACTCATATACACACATACACACACACACTCACACTCATATACATACACACACACACTCACACTCATATACACACATACACACACACACACACACACACACACACTCATATACACACATACACACACACACTCACACTCATATACATACACACACACACTCACACTCATATACACACATACACACACACACACACACACACACACACACACTCATATACACACACACTCACACTCATATACATACACACACACACTCACACTCATATACACACATACACACACACACACACACACACACACACTCATATACACACATACACACACACACTCACACTCATATACATACACACACACACTCACACTCATATACACACATACACACACACACACACACACACACACACTCATATACACACATACACACACACACTCACACTCATATACATACACACACACACTCACACTCATATACACACATACACACACACACACACACACACACACACTCATATACACACATACACACACACACTCACACTCATATACATACACACACACACTCACACTCATATACATACACACACACACTCACACTCATATACACACATACACACACACACTCACACTCATATACATACACACACACACTCACACTCATATACACACATACACACACACACACACACACACACACACTCATATACACACATACACACACACACTCACACTCATATACACACACACACACACTCCCCACACACACACACACACTCACACTCCCCACACACACTCTTATTCCCTGGGCTTTAAAATGAGCTGGGCTTCATACGTGACATGTGGGCCTCTGGCTGCCTGGCTGCTGCTGCTGGTGTGTGTGTGTGTGTGTGTGTGTGTCTCTGTGTAGAGTGGCTGCTTGGCTGCTGCTGCTGGTGTGTGTGTGTGTGTGTGTGTGTGTCTCTGTGTAGAGTGGCTGCTTGGCTGCTGCTGCTGGTGTGTATCGGGCTGTCTACATGTCTGTGGTGCTCTCCAGAGGCTGCTGTGTTTTAAACACACTGTGACCACAGAGCGCTCTGTGTGTGGTGGGGGCTGTCACACGCTGCTGTGTCTCTCTGCCCACACACACACGGGAGACTATCTGACCGCTCGCTGGAGGCTCTCTGCCTCACAGACAAGCCTTCAGCACCATGGACAGCAGCTCCAGTCACAGGCTGATGATGGTGATGGTGCTAGTGTAGGAGCGTTGGGTTGGTGTTGGGTCCTTTTTGTTCTGTCTTCCCCCCCGACTCGAACCCAAACCCTGTCAGTCTCTCAGGCGGCGCACCTCTCTGTGCACTCTCACCTGCGGAAGTTTCTTCTTCTCTTTGACTTTGTTTCACTCTCTCTCGCTTTCTCTCTATCTCTCTTTACTTTCTACCTCTCCCTTCTAATCACTCCCCTAAGCGTGTGATTTCTTGTCTGCTGTCTCTGCACTCTTCCCAAGGTCTCCACCTCTCTGCTCCATGCATGCACATACCTCTCTCTCCCAATCTTCCTCTCCCCCACACTCCCTTTCTTTTCATCTCGCTCCTCAGCCCTTTCAATGCTAGAGAGGTACTGATTTTGACACGCACAGTTGACTGGAATGATAAATATTCTATCAGATCTCTCTCTCTTTCTCCCTCTCTCTCTCCCTCTCCTCAATTTTTTGGAAGGGTAAAAACAAAACAAAGAGTGACAAAGAAAGTGAAGGGAGAGAAGTTTCTCTCCTCCTCTCCTCTGTCTCCTCTTGAGTTTGTGAGTCACTTCTCCGCCCTCATCCCTGAGTTAAACTGAGACGTGTCTGTCCCTAACAGACGCCCTAGCCGCCCTCCCTTCTCTCAACATCAACTGTCAACCCCCCCCGCCCCCGCCCCCACCGCAAAAATAAGAACAGAAAAGGGGACAGCCTGTATCGCTGAAGCCTCAGCGCCAGAAAATAGCTGTGACAGGGATGGCTAAGAATAGCAGCGCATGGGCCAAGTAGATTTGGACGTGACTGATATTTCCTGTGGCTGGCAGAGGGGCCTCTGTTGCTGCCGCTGCGACTTTGCTTGTCTGCAAACAGCTTAAACAGTCTGGAGCCAGTCACACTGCGTAAGTAGCCTTCGTTGACTCCTGCAGCAGCGGCGTTTGTTTGTACTGTAGCTTGATGATGCACTAGAACAGTCCCAGGACACCGGCCCCTCCTGGACGCTGGTGCCCAGACTGGCTTGTATTGTTATTTGAAGAACCCCTCACCTCATGCTGGACCTACGGAGCCAGGGCTGTCTGGGGCAGCCCCTATGTGTAGCCTGGTTGGCTGATGGTTGTGCCTCTAAGTGCTAACAGCCTCCTGCTTCCCCTTGGAGAGCTGTCGGTCTCTGGCAGCTAATGGCTGGACTGTCTGTTCTCCGCTGCGTTCACCATCACAAATGGGTCAGGTGAATGTGGGCCGCCGGCCCCCGGCCTGTCCAGGCAGTGTGTGCGGTGTGGTCCAGCCCGGCAGGAGGAAGGCCACACCTGAAGGTGCTCACGGCAGGGCCAGAGCCCCTCGGGCCACAGGTGGGAGCACTGCTGTCCAGATCCAGCACAGACATCTCCACCCACGTCCATCTGAACAGCAGAAACACAGCTGTCACAACACTCTGACCATCAGTGGACACATTGATTGGAAAGAAAAGACAATCTATGGATGTCAGAGTGACATTTCTGACACGTTCGTGATGAGAACTATTTCCAGTGTCTCAACAGAGATCAGAGCAGATGGCTGGCTCACTTTTCCAGGAGAAAAAAAAAAAAAGGAAACTTCTTATTCACCGAACCCTTAGCTGTACTGTGTGGTCTCTCCTTGCCTTGCCCAACTCCAACAGACCCTGCAAAGTATGTGGGCACTCTGCTCACCTTCTGCATTCATATTTGATAAAGGTTCACTTTCTGAAGTCTCTCCAACGCGCTCCACCCCAGCGCTGTGGCCTCACTATGAAAAGCCCCATGGCTGTGGCGCACAATAAGGAGCCGAGTAGCTGTACTCTGTGTCATTTTTCATTATAGGACAAGATGACCTTTTCTTTTCTCTGTGTGTGTGCACATTCTTACTTTTATTCCAAAGGAAATACTGTTGAAGCACAGTGCCAGCCAACAGAAGGGTGCAGATAAGGATGGGAGTTGAAAGAAAAAAAAATCACTCAGAGGCGAGAAAAAAGAAGACTTTGTTCCATTGAATTTTATAAATCCAATTATACAACTGTCAATACTAGTGACAGATCTAGTGACTCCTATTCATTCCCATAGGGGCAGTTTTCCTTTTCTTTATCAATATCAGACACAGACTCTAATTCAAGGCCGACTGTTAAATCTCCAGTGTAGTGCAAATCTTTGTTTCTGCTTACTCCAATCTGGGGCCTGTACTACGAAGCGGGGTTACTGGCTTATCTGGGTAACTTCGAGAGTAACTTGATCACGTGTGGCGTAACTTCCCGATTAACCCGTACTACGAAAGGTGGATAAGTTTTAACCGAGGTATGCTGCCATGGCAATTTACGCTGCATCTCAAACCTGCTCCGAGCAGGTTATGTTCTTGGTTAACCCGAGGTTTCCGTTTACCACACCCTTTATAAGTACCACCCCTCCACTAACAATTTCTCCCGAGACAATGTCGGCGTACCTGGATGATCAATACGACATTGGAGTGCAAATCGTGAGGGGCTCTCTTCGCAGGGCGAGGGGTTTTAGAGACCGCCAGAAAATATATATAGGCTACCCGGGCGATATTATCTATGCAGATATAGATTGTCAGCCGAGGGAATTCGTTATCTTTGTCAGATGACCTAGGCAGACGAAACTGATGACCTAGAGAACCGGGAAGGAGAAAGAATCTGCGCATATTTGCTTTAAAAGAAGGAGCAGAGGGAGACCAAACACTCCTCAACTTTATGACGGACATGCTGCCAAAATGGTTGGAATTGCCACCTGAAAAGACATTCGTACTGGAGCGGGTTCATCGCACATTGGCCTCAAGGAAGCCAAACCAAAACAGAGCGGTGCTGGTTCGCTTCCAAAGTTTCCAAGACAAGGAACTTGTATACCGGATGACAAGAAAACAAGAAGTCAAGCACGATGGGGCCAAGATTACATTTGCTCAAGACCTCTCCGCGGAGAAGATACGCATCCGACAGGGGTTTCACCCGATTATACAGTCGTTTGTTGACATCAACGCTTCCGTGGATTTTTGCACAATCCCTGCAGACTTAAGATCTTCTAATCTTCCAATGAGTGAGTGACATTTCAGGCGAGTCTGGTGGAAACAGGTGGACATTTAGATGTAGCTAAATCAAAGCAGGTGATGTTTTAGAATTTCTTTCTGACAAATGCATGTAGGACTATGAGGAGGACTATGATGTAGGACTATGATTGTTTTTTTTTTTTCCTTTTCTCTTATTAGCCTATATTGTAGGCTATTGTGTTGTTCAATGGCTACAATTAATTTCATTTCATTTCAACTTTTTAGTATAAGACTACATGTTGAAAGCAAGTCTTTAATATAAGTGACATTTTTATAAGGGTTCATTATGGGGGCTCATTTTATAAGGGTTCATTATGAGGGCTGTGTGTTCACGCTGATAGTTGATCTTCAAACTGTAGATCAGCGTTCTCCAAATCCACTTTGAATCTGTGGGAGGGGTAGGCATCTCACAATGGAAATGCCAATGTTCAGTGAGGGGTTGTTTATTTTGGGTTCAGTGTTTGGTGTGTGCGAGTGTTTGAGTGTGTGTGTAAACTTGCATCTTTCTAATAGGGTTTCCCTTTTTTCTTATTTTATTTTATTTCTTTTTATTTCAATTACTAGTGTCCCAGTCGGAGACATATTTAAATGGAAAAGACTAAACAGGAAAATAGTTTAATAGCTAACATAACAAGTTGGAATGTTAGGGGATTGAGGAAAATAAATAAATTAAAACAGGTATTAAACAGGATAAAAGACCTAAAATCTAAGATTGTTTTCATACAAGAATCACATCTGACCGCAACAGATATGCAAAGGTTAACCAAAAGATGGCCTGGTCAGGTATTTCATGCTTCACTCAGTAGTCAGGCTAGAGGGGTTATTACTCTTATACACAAATCGATACCATTCCAGACAACAAAACTCATCAGAGATCCAAATGGGAGATACATTATAGTACAAGTCAGTATCATGTCACAAAAACTAAACCTTATTAATATATATGGTCCCAATGATGATGACCCGTCCTTTTTTGAAAATCTATTCTTAACTGTGTCTACTCTGGAGGGCCTATACATCATAGGAGGAGACTTTAACTGTACCCTAGACCCAGTTTTAGATAGATCTACTCAAACTGACAGCACCCATTCAAGAACCAGAAATATATTACATAATTATATACAAGACCTTAGATTATATGACATCTGGAGGGTTAGTAATCCTAACAACCGTGAATATTCATGTTACTCTAGCTCATATAAAACTCACTCACGAATTGATTATTTTTTACAACCTCAGGTTAAAAATGCTGGTATAATAGCATTGTAATTAGTGATCATGCAGCAGTGTCTATGGAAGTCCTTTTGGGAAAGATTGGGTATTGTCCAAAAAGATGGAAACTACAATCATTTTTGTTGAAGGATCCAGACTTTGTCAAATTTATGGAAAATTCTATACACATGTATTTTGAATTAAATAGGGATGAAACTACAGCTAGTATTAGATGGGAAGCTTTCAAGGTCTACATAAGGGGAGAAATTATAAGCTACTCTAGTAACAAAAATAAACAATACAGACAAGAAATACAGTCATTAGAAAAAAAAATGAAAAAAAAAATAGATAAATCTATCATGACAAAAAATAAATAAATCTATCATGACAAATATCCTAAAAAAATACAAAACCTAAATGCCATGAGAGCTAAATATGATAAACTGACAGCTGAAAGAGTGGCGAGGAATTTAATGTGGACTAAACAAGCATATTATGATCAAAGAGAAAAAGCTGGCAAATTACTGGCCTGGCGACTTACTGTAAGAAAATACAGGCTGACAGAACTATTCATAGTATCAAGACAAAAAACGGCAACTTAACAATTGACCCCACAGAGATAAATGATAACTTTAGAGAATTTTACAAGCTTCTCTACAAATCAGAATATAATGGAAATGAAGAAGCTCAGAACACTTTTCTTGACCAATTACAATTGCAGACATTATCAGAGGAGGATAAAACAATGCTGGATAGTCCACTAACAATAGAGGAACTTTTAGAGGCTATAGGTAACATGAATAGTGGTAAAGCACCTGGGCCAGATGGGTTGCCAATAGAATTTTATAAAGAATTTAAAAGTAAATTGGTCCAGCCTCTTCTAGACATGTATAATGAATCATATGAATTGGGAATGTTGCCAGACTCATTGAGAATAGCTACTGGAACTCTTATATTAAAACCTAACAAACCCCCAACTGAATGTTTCTCCTACAGAGGAATAAGTCTCATGGAATGTGACACTAAGATATTATGTAAGGCTCTTGCCAGGTTACATCTGGGTAGGTTAAACTCCCTTCGTAGTACAGGCCCCAGGTGTTTTATTGTTGTTTATGTCTTTATGTTCTTTAAAGAAATGATTGGCCTGTATGTTGTTTACTCTATTACCGCAGTTGTTTTTGCTACAGTTGATTTTATATGAGATTCTGAAGGAGAAATGGCAGCAGTAGGAGTGTTTTTCTTACGACTGTGTCAAATGTTGCTTTGATTGCAGCCTCTGTGAAATGATTAAAGGTTAGGCAAATGTTTTGAATGATCTTGCTTCCAGGGAAAGTGATTCATGAGTATCTCTCCTCCCCTGCACCAAGCTCACTGCGCTGCAAATACCCACGCAGTGGTTTACACGGTCAGGGATGGATGAGCTGTAAAAATCTGCTCAGGTGTGCTTTGTCTCCGCGCTATATTTGACTTAGATCCGTTCCCCCCAGATTGATGAGCATGTCACACCTGTGTAATGGATAGTGCTAATTAACTCGTTATGCTAATAGAGAGAACTCCAGGCCATGAAAGGTGCTATTTAGTTCTGTAACTAATAGCCGCAAAGACGCGTACCGCCACGTACCGCCATGCGAATGTGATGTGGCCCGTGAACGCAGCACTGCCCGCGCGGAACGAAGTCTGGCCTCCACCATCCGTTTTGGTCTGGATGGAGTTAGTTCAGGTATTGTGGGAGAATGCCCAGGAGAGGCGGCTCTGAAGGAGAAACCTTCGGTGAGCTTACCTTACCTCCCCTTCCCCCCTCACTGTCTCCCTCTCCCTCTCCCTCTCCCTCTCCTCCACCCTGTTGCTATTCCCGGATGCTCTATGTGGGTCACTCCCTCTTCTCCATGGTGATGGCAGACTGATTCCTCCATCCCCCTCTTATTCTCCCTGTTTTCCATACTTTTCTCCCCTTTCGTGCGGCTCCTGCTGGGTCTCCTGGGATCATCCCCACTGCGATCCGATCCAGCTTCCTTCGGCTGCTCCGCGAGCCCGCCACATTTAGAGAGGACTGCGACGGGCTGATATTTCAGGAGTCGGAGTGCATCAGGTTTTGTGTGGTACTTTTAATGAGTCTCTCATCGTGATCGTACTTCACCCCCCCCACACCCACTCAGGCTCAGCTGCTAAATGAGTAATAATCCCAGAGCGAGGAGTCCTTCTCGCCCATAGTTAATGTCGCCAGGGCATCCTTAAGCAAGGTTCATGGCTGACGTCTGTGTTTGCGCGCCTGACGAGAGAAATCACCCCGGGCGTTTTTTTACTCCCCACTCCCCGCCATCGCCCCAGATGGTGGCACGCTGCGGTCTCCTCCACCCGCTCCGCGCGCAGCGGCAGAGGCAAGGAGGGAAGGGCACAGCGCAGGCAGGCGGGCGGGCGGGCGGGCGGCTGAAGGGCAGGGGGACGCTCTAAACATAGGGCTATGCCTTTGCCAGCGCTGCACCACCGCCCGCCTCATTTCACGCACGGCTCGGCGAAACAGCGCCGTGGTCTCCAGAGTGGACGTCCACTCCCCGGCCCCCCTGCTTTACAAGTCTCCACTGAAAAATCATTACCCGTTGGGTTTGTGCATGCACTGGTGTGTGGATGTGTGTGTGTCTGTGTCTGTGTGTGTGTGTATGGGAGGTCAAGGACAGTCTCAGTTGCCCTGCCTCAGGCTGCTCCTACCTTTACCCATGTGGCGTTTATTTAAAGAGTTCATCAGCACCCCCAAACTACACACACACACACACACACACACACACTCACACACACACACACAGACACACACACACACACACACACACACACACACACACACACACACACACACACACACACACACACACGAGGCACCCACTATGTCAGACTCCCCAAACTGCAGGATTAATTAATCTCATTCCCCCCGTGATCCTGGAGAGCTTTGGAGAGCTCGGGCTGCGCCTCTGGCTGGTGGGCATCAGGATGCCAGCGCTGACCCATTCATCAGCAGGACTGCTGGGAGTGAGAGACGTCCGAGAGAGGGTGGGAGAGAGAGAGAGAGGGAGGAAAACAAGGGGAGGTGGAGATGAAAAAGGTATAGAAATAGGGTGATACTGTGAAGGGCAGAGAGAGAGAGAGAGAGAGAGAGAGAGAACAGGACAGGACCATAGGCCCAGGAGAGGGCATCTCCCGCACAAGCGAAAGCTATGATTAAAAGGTGGGCATATCTCCATTGTGCCCGAGACAAGCAGGCCCCTGATTTTAATATATATTGCTGAGCCTGGCATCTCAGGGGTTCAGCCCGGCAGGTAATGAGGGGCAGTGGGGCAAGAACAAATTAGGAGGCAAGAGGAGGGCGGGGGGAGGGGGGCAGTTAAGGTATGCGGGCACGAGGACACGCCGTCTGCCCGAGATTAATAACTCCAGCCGCCACCGCGTCTCCCCCTATTGTTGCTGGCAAACAGAAGCGGATGTGCTGCTGTCCCACGGGGCACCTGCTCCCACCCAGATAGATGGATTGCAATATGATAAAGTAAAGCAAGGCTGGGGTGAGAGAGAGGGCGCGGAGGGGGAGGAGAATGCTAAGCTTGCGCTAGAGAGAGAGAGAAAGAGAGAGAGAGAGAGAGAGAGAGAGAGAGGGAGGAGGGGGGGAAAGGAAATGCAACACTAATTAAGGAAGAGGGAGAAGAAGAAGCGGAAGAGGGGAAGAATACTGAGAGGAGGAGAAAGAGAGAGAGAGAGAGAGAGAGAGAGAGGGAGGGAGGGAGAGAGAGGGAGAGAGAGGGAGAGAGAGAGGGAGGAGGGGGGGAAAGGAAATGCAACACTAATTAAGGAAGAGGGAGAAGAAGAAGCGGAAGAGAGGGAAGAACACTGAGAGGAGGAGAAAGAGAGAGAGAGAGGGAGAGAGAGAGAGAGAGAGAGAAAGCAAGAAGGGGGGAAAGAAGCACGCCACGCTTTGATCAAGCTGACACCTGTCGGGGTGGAGGCTCCTCCGCTGTGCCAGCAGCACGTGGCGCCTTGGCAACAGCCGAACCTCCAAACAGGGCTGGGGGCGGGGCAGGCACGTCACTAAGCACACACACATCGACACACACACACACACACACACACACACACACATACAGTACATGCACACACAGTCACTCTTGTAAAGAAACAAACATGAGCGCTCAACTTGGCCTAGATGAAAGGCAGTGACAAAACATTCCGGCCTTGAAATATTTCTGAGAAATACGTTGCGTGCCGTTGAAATGCAGTAGTCCCCAGCTTTCCATAGCTCCATAGCTGTCATTCACCACATGTTGTTTTCCCCTCAGCTTTGTGAGTGTGGCCTATTTTCAGCTTACGTTCCACATGTACAGCATTAAACCGTGATTACCTCCAGAATACTACTGGCTGCCGTCACCAGTATTACAGTATGAAAAGTGATGCCAGCATTACATTTCAAAACTGAGATTGTAGTTAAAAGGGCGCCCATGTCCTTTTGCAGAGGACCAAGCCAACCGCTTCCTCTGTGGCTCTCCTGACAGCCAGGCTTCATCTCCTGCGCTGCGCATGCCCCTCCTCCTCTTCCTCCTCTTCCTCTGGGCGTGTGTGTACCTGCTGATAGGTGCCGTTTGATCTCGGGACCCTTACCAGCCGCTACCATCAACACTTAACGCAGCAGAGCACAGTAGAGGAGTGGCAGGCGCAGACGGAGCGCGCGCGAGAGAGATTGGGGAATGAAAAAGTGGAGGAGTGCAAGAGTTAGAGGGAGGGAGGGAGGGAAAGAAAGACAGGAGAGAGGTAGGAGAAGGAGAGAAAGAGACAAAGAGAGAGCGTATGATGGTAGAAGGGGAGGGCTGGGGGTTAGGGAGATAGAGTGAGAACCCGTCAGAGGAGAGCACTTAGAGATACAGATCCTCCCGCTCCGGTTACCATTACTCAGTGCTGCTCTGTGGAGCGTAAAGAGCCAGGACCGGGCTGAGGGGAAGGTGACGTGCGTGTGTGTGTGTGTGTGTGTGTGGCGAGCAGGCCAGTCTCCCTGTTGAGTAGCAGGTGCAGGCGGGGGCCGGTGGATGAGCGCTGATAACTGCCCCTCCGGAGCTTGCTGCTAGGCCTCGTCCTGCGGGCGGATGGAGAAGCTGCCGGGAGCCGCTGCGCTTGACCAACCCCTCAGCGGGGAGGAAGGCAAAGCTTGGAGCCCAGCGGAGAGGGCTCCACACTGGGGGCCACCATCAGAACCCCCCCCCCCCCCCCCCCCCCCCCTCTTAGTACCAGCCCAGAGAGCCTATCAGAGCCTCTGTGTGCCTCCCATATCCTCCACTCTGATCATGCCTGAGACCCACCACACCAAACAGAGTGGAACCCTTTGAAATCTAAAAAGGAAAACTAGGTAAAGCAAATCAGTGATCGCAGGATGCTGTCTGCGGGGCTGCCACCGTATGGCTGCCATCTTGTTTTGTGGCTCGCCGGTGCCAGGCTCGCCCCTGCCCACAATGCCCACTGGGAAGACAGCCAATCAGCTCGCCTGATCAAACTTTGATCACAGGCAGACGACGAGTGCGGCTGAGGCGGCAGACTGGTGGGAGGGGCCACGGAGCCCTTCCATCTTGGCAGGGGATCCAGGGGAGCTGTGGCCAGAGAGCCGCTATCTGACCGGCTGGACATCAGTACCAGGCACACGAACAGGCCACTCTGCACTGCCAGTGAGTGAACTGAGCCCACCTCAATAGATGGAGAGAGAGGGGGAGAGAGAGGGGGAGAGAGGGAGGGAGAGAGGGAGAGAGAGGGCAGATAGGTCAGGGATTAATGCTTAGGCTAATAGGAAAAGGATACAGTGGTCATATTACAGCAATTGAGTTCTCTTGGTGAGCATGTATCTTAGATTGATCCAGTTGAAGATAATCCCCAAAGTCACTTTCCCTTAAGAGCTCTCCACTCTCTCTCTCTCTTTCTCTCTCTCCCTCGGTCTCCTCCTCCCTCTCTCTGCCTCTCTACTGGTGAGATACTGGCTATCACTCTTTCTCTCCCTGTCTATCTCGCACTCTCTCCCTGACTGTGCACACATCTGTCTCCAGGATTTCAAAACCCGACCTCACTCTATCTCCCCCACACACTCTTCATCTATCTCTCTCTCCCTCTGCTATGATCTTTCCATCCTTTCCTCTGCTCTCCTTTTAAATTCAGCCAGTTGCTTTTATCTGCCTTTAAAACACCACTTCAAAAAGGAGGGTATTTTTTTATTAATTACTGCCTGGTTCCTTTATTAAAGGTCTCTATTAATATGTATTCTAGAGCTAACGGTTGTATATTTTTCACTATCGGACCAAAATGAAATTGAGCACAGTATCTTGGTGCATAATTGGACAGGGGAAATAAATCAAAGGGTGACAAGGCACTGTGTGTGTGTGTGTGAGAGAGAGAGGTGGCAATCTAGAATAATATTATTTATTAGAAATATCCTTTTTATTTTGTGTGTGGGTGCCTCACCATCTTCATTATCTCACTCCCTCCCATTTTCTCTGTATGCTTTTCAGCTTATTAGTTCACAGCCGGAGTAGCGTGACTCAAAATGATAGATTTCTTTGTGTATACTTTTTATTAAGTTTCTTTTCCCCAGAGAGAGATGTGGCATTTGTGTGTGTGTGTGTGTGTGTGTGTGTGTGTGTGTGTGTGTGTGTGTGTGTGTGTGTGTGTGTGAGAAACAGCAAGGATAAAGATAAAGCATGCCATTTAGATATACAGTAGTGTGGCATTGATATCATCTCTTGAAAGACTTCCTTTAACACAGGGTTGAATATAAAAAAGAGCATGAGGTGTGTGAGGCTCCATGAGTTAGTGACTACAAGCGCCAGCTTTGTGACCATGAACATGCGCCCTGCACCACACATGCCTCTATGTGATGCACGCGTGGATAATTACTCTTGCCAGCTTCTTTCTCTGTCTCCCTTTCTCTCTCTCTCCCTTTCTCTCTCTCTCTCTCTTTCTCCTTCTCTCTCTCTCTTTCTCTCGCTCTCTTTCTCTAGTGCACTGGAGTGGCTGTGAGTGCGGAGTCACTCTGAGTTGTGTTTCATGTGCAGACTGGCATCAGTTGGCTTTGGCTGCCTTTGATTGGAGCTTCAAAGCCTCGGAGTCCTCCACCACTCTATCTCTCTCTATCACTCTATCACTCTACTCCTCTACTACTTTTTCTGCTTCTCTTCTTCTCCACTCCCTGCTGTTGTATGTCCTTTATTGTCCCACAACTCGGCTGGCCCTGAGAACAGTGGGTTTGTATTTGATTGGGAGCGTGTGGGAGTGGCCGCGCGCGTGTGTGTCTCGCTCACACACAGCGCGCTCTCCGGAACAACTCCAACTCTGACCTCGTGAAAGGCCATGACCGCTGAAATCAATGTGAGAATCAAAGGCCAGCACAAGCGACGCAGTGACTAAACCTCTGGCGCCAGCATGGCCTTAAAAAAACAAATACCCAATGTTTTTTGGGTTTGACTGGGTTTTCTGTCAATACTGTCGAGTATGCCTGCCTTTCCTTATCCCTATAGTGTCATCTTTCTGTCAAATTGTCATGATCTGCTTCTATTCAGCAATCCCATGAGCACAGAGGATTAAATCTCTTTAATCATATTTATGGGTCAGATTAGCATGACGACGGCACCTGAGGTGATGTCAGTGGAGGGTGCTTGATTTGATCAGTCTTAAGATGTGAAGATGAGGATGTAACCCAATGCTGCTCCTGACCCCTCTCCAGACTGCACCCTTCCCAGCATCCCCTGTGGTTCCTTCCTGGAAAGCCCACCAGTGCCCCCCCCCCCCCCCCCCCCACACACACACACCGTTCCACCGTCTCCCCTCCCTCCCGTCCTCCATCAGCACCTCCCTGCTGAAAGAGCTCCTGTTTCCCGTATGGAGCGTCGTGAAGCCTTGGCACTCAGACCAAACAGACGCACCCAACACTCCCCACAGACTGCTCAGGTGTGCAGGCTCTATTTTCTCCTGTTCTACCTCTCTTCTCCTTTCCTTTTCCCTCACTCTCTCTCTCTCTCTCTCTCTCTCTCTCTCTCTCTCTCAGGTTACATGGGCAGAGGCACTCTGAGGCTGCTCAGACAGCCCATCTCTCACGCAGGCTTATCCAGATCAATGCGCCGGAGCTCAGCCCACATCACTCACCTCCGACGTATGGAGGAGGCGCTGCTGCAGCAGGCGAAGGGGGGGATGGGGGGGGGGTGCGGGGCTCAGTGTGTGGGCTTGGCTGCGCGTCTGTGTTTGGGCGTGTGTGGATGGATCAGTGTCTGGCTGTCTGGCAGCAGGCACAAGATACGCCCGTGTAGATATCCTCGGCCAGCAGCTCGTGAGTCAGTCACCACCAAAGATGGGAAACCAGGAAGCCTTCAGCCAGTACAAGTGTGTTCATGTATTAGCTCTGCTGCACCTAACACAGGAGATTTCACTAATTAGCTCATCTACCTGGCTGATGAGTAGAGCTAATAAGCATCAGCTTGTTTAGTGTACTGTATGGTTGGAACACATAGTGGTATGAGTTCTACTTTCTGAAGCCTGTTTCCTATCTCAGGGTAGTAGTGTGCAGTAAACTCCTCACCAGCCCTCAGTCAGATTTACACTGTAATAACAGCCATTACAGTACCAATGTGAGTTGTTTTTAGTGCGGAGAGAATGGAGTAACACTATGCTCACTGGGTGAGATGGAGGTCAGTGTTAATGTGATGCTCAGAAACATCTGCCTCTTCAGTCTCGGATGAGCTGAAAATAATTGGTGAAATGATGATCTTCAAAGACCGTCTGCAGCATGTTGCAACCTCTATCTACACTTACGTTTTATTTAGTAAGATGTTAATGTTGATGTTATCTTTAATAGTGCAAACTCACGTTGCCTGTGGAGGAATCGGAGTGCCTCCCTAGTCCCCGTCCTGGGAAGCGGTCCAACTCATAAACGCATGATCTTATGTCTCTGCGTTTATTGGTTTGTTCATGTATTAATGTGTGCACTAGATCTTGTTTGGTTCAGTGTTACATTAGGTTGATGCACTTTGAAAGATAGTGTGTGTTCATAGTCAGCATAACTGTGTGGTGGTTGTAACTCAGTGTAGGACAGTAAAAGAGACCGATCCACCATGCAGTCATTTTGACAGCTCATCAGGCTCAAGTGAGCTGTGCCTGGTGCTCTCATTCCCTGCAGCAGCGGGAGCACATTTGAATGACTCTGAGCTCCAAAAATGTCTCATTTTTGGGTGAGAGTGAAACTTCCCCAGCTTAACCAGTCCCACCACACAAGCAAAGGGAGCTGCCCCCTGTGTTCCATCGTCTCCAATAAGCTGTGCGGCGCATGATGAGTTTCCAGACGGCTTCAGATAAGCCCCTGGATCTTCTGACAGAGCTGCCTTCAGAGAGAGCAGCCGGGCACACACATCTCGGCGGGTGTGAAAACATACACTCAAATAAAAAACCCCACAGGGGCCCTCCGTATCAGATGTCTGCTGAAAATCCTCGCAATTTCCTGGAAGGGCAAGATCCCTCCTACAGATGCCCTCCGTCAGCCCAGCAGCAGCGGTCAGGCCACTCCGCAGAGTGCGTCCAACCAGCCGGGCTGCCCGTGGAACCTGTGGAGCATTTAGAGGAGGCGAGTACCCAATCTCCCTGCTCAAGGGGATGATGAAGGGATGTAATGTCCACCTCAGCATGGCGTCCTCGGGGTTTGGCCTTTTCCCAGAGTCCACAGTGTGCATGCGTACCCCAGGGATGATGAACTGAAGGGGGCTAATAACCTTGAGGAAGTGCTGAAGGTGGGGAGAGGTGGGGTTGGAAGGCCCCCGTGGACTGATTCTCCAGTGTCTGCAGTTACCTTAGCTAACCTCATTTCCATCCTCTTCCCCAAAAGGGCGCCGCGTTCATCAGACGCTGCGTTGGCATGCGAGCGGAGGCGTCATCACCAGCAGGCATGCTGGCCAATCAGAAGCAGTCTGCCTGCGTGCTGCTTTGGCAGAGGGGCCAGGTGGTGTTCTCCCCACCCTCTGTCGTTTGTGTGCAACCACTCCCTTCATCCCTCTCTCTCGGTCTCTCTCTCTCGCACTCTATCTCTCTCGCTCCCTTGTTCTCTCTCTGGCGGCTAGAGGTGACACGCCGTCAGGGGAAATTGATTAGGCCTGGTTGCCGGGGTAATTTATTGGCGATCCATTCCTGGCGGGGGTAATGAGTCTGCGGAGCGCCTGATGGATGTGGCCGCGGCGACGTGCGGCAGTGGCGAGCCTCCTCCGCCGGGCTCCGGTTACTCCTCCCGATTATCTTACAGGCCCCGGGACAACAGCGCTACAGCAGCGCATCGACGTATTGATCAGGCCCTAATCTGAATTAATACTCACTTACTTCATTCCTCACACAAGTCAAACTGGTCAAGGCTCCCACCTGCCACTGCAACGCAACCATGATGAATAGGACCTTTTCACACGACTGAATTTAAATCCATTTTTATGGATATTATGATAATGTATATTAACGTTATAATAGATACACAATATATACATCTTTTATATATACTGTATATGGGTGTTGTGTTATGCCAACAGATCACAAACCACAACACAATTGCTTTGTTGGGCTTGAAACCAATGAGATAATATGATATTTTTGCAGTCTGGCCAAGTGTGCCTCTTTTGATGGCGTCTTGACATCTCATCGATTCCACTTATTTCTCATGAGTGTTGAATTTCCTCTTACTATCCCTCGCCTCAGCAGCGCCGCACAGTCGCTCCGTCCGTAGCCACGCAGGATGTGTCACACTATTACAACAATTCATTTGTCTTTAATAATCACATGCCAAGCCTCCCCTGCACGCACACACACATACTCACACACATACTCGCTGTTGCTTTGTCGAGTTAGATCTTTGCCAGCGTGTCTGATGCATTGCCTCTGCTATAGAAGGAGATGGATTTGGCCAACTTTCATACCCCAGCCCATAAATACAGTATCAGCTGATTTTTTTTCTGTGGCTGTGCTCCCATTGGCACCATTGATGGATGACCTGGCCCTGTGGCAATCGGAATGCTTTCTCAACGACAAGGTCTCTCACTGCCCAGAGGGGCTTTGGCTGATGGCGCAGCCACTGAACAGGTAGCGCCCGCGTGAGCTGCCGAGGATAGAGCGGATGCCGGCAGACAGGTGGCACACCACAGGGTGCCAATCCTCAGCGCAGAGACGGGTGGATGAGCGGAGGCCAAAATACTGCACCTGTGAAGCTTGAGGAGTGGGATGGGTATTTGTGAGAGTGGCTTCAGCTGAACAGAGTCGATAAGATGGAGGGCGAAGCAGCTACCCTTATGAAAACGCAGTTCGATTCATGGTGTTTTATAACATTTGTATTGAGAGACGCTCCATTGTTAGAGGCCGAGTGAAAGCCTTTCTCTTTAGCTGCACCCGTATTGCATCCCTGTCCACCGTGACTCAGTGGCTAGCGTCTCACAGGACTGACCTACCGAGACTCAGCAACACTCTCCCCATATTTCAGATGCTGCTGCCCTGACACTTTCATGAAGGCACTGAGTCAAGACGCATCAGCTGGTTTGGGATTTTAATTGTACTTTTTGAGAAGCCCTTTTTACCTCTGGGAGTGAGAGACCCAGTGGAAGCTCCTCTCTGTGGCTGCTGTGGGTGTGTGAGGGTGAAGGGGCGCGCCGGTCAAGCGTAGCCGCGGTTCGGTGAGGCTGCGGTGGTGATGCGTCAGACCAGAACTGAGAAACTTGTGTGATGACTTTACCTCGCAGGGGAGAGTGAACCTGAACGGTGCTGTCTAGCCTTGAGAATGTGTCAGGCACAGCGCCCCTCCTCACACACACACACACACACACACACACACACACACACACACACAGGCTTGGCCTGGGGTCTGACAGTGACAGGTACATTCTCTTGGATCGATGAGTGGGGGGCCGATGGGCCGTGTGTGTGTGTGTCTGTGTGTGTCTGTGTGTCTGTGTGTGTGTGTGTTGCTCCATTATCTAACTTCTCAGTGATAATACCCATGCCAAATTTGTAAACACAGAATATCACACTCACGTACACACATACACACACTCAGACACAGTCACACACAAACACACTCCACACGCACAAGGCACAAACCCACAGACAGCCGTACTGATATCCAGACCAAATCTGTCTCTCTCTCTGCCCTTCTCTCTCTCCCTCTTTCTCTCTTTCCTTCTACCTCTCTTTCTCTCTCTCTCATCCCTTCTCTCTCCCTCTTTCTTTTATTCTGCCTCTCTTTCTCTCTCTCTCTCTCTGCCCTTCTCTCTCTTGCTCTCCATCTCTGAGCTTCATCTTGCCCATTAGTGGACACCCGATCCTGGCTGAGCCCTCCAGTCCTCCAGCCTCCTGACCCAGCCCGTGGCCAGCCCACCTCTCCCAGTGACCCCGCCGTCTGCCCATGCTCTATTACATTTATGGTGAAGAGGCCCTTCCCGCATACATACATACACACAAACACACACACACACACACACACACACACACACACACACACACACACACACACACACACACACTACAGCCAGCCCATTAGAACGCTGGGCATCTCTCGTCTCTCTGGCGGGCCTGTAAGTGATACACTGGGCTTTGTCTGGGCTACATGATTTGCCTTAAGAGCCTTTCAAAGAGACAGATGAGGGGAGGAAAATAGCACTCGTTCTCTCTGTTTCTCGCTCTCCCATGTGTTTTTCTCTCTGTCTGTCCATCACATCCATTGTATGGCTTTAGTAAGAAAAAAAGCAGAGTGTATGGTCTTTTGTCGGAGTGTGTGTGTGTGTTCTGCAATGTGTTTGGGTCTTCTGTTTGAGTATTGATCAAAGCTGTGTGTTAGAAGTCTTTTCCTCCATTGTATGCTTAAGCAGTAGGAGTGCTACTGCACAGGATGTTCAATAGGCATTTTAACATGAATGCGCTCTTGTACTTTTTGCCATTGTGAGAGCAATCATCACCAAGCCTGTGCTGTGCCAGGTTCATCTCTTCTGTGTGTCTGTAAATCATATGCCTGTGTTTGGGCTGTGGACGTGTGTGCCTGTTCTCTCTGCTTTGTTCATCCTGCTTGGCACTGCATGTGTTTGTGTGCTCAGGAATCACAGAGGGCTTTGTGTGTGAAAGACTGTGTGTGTGTGTGTGTGTGTGTGTGTGTTTGAGAGAGACAGAGAGACAGAAATAAAGACTGGATGTGTGTGAGTGTGTCTGTCACAGCGGGAGATCTCTGCCTAAACAATCCAGTTAAAGCAACGCGCCTCGTCCCAAGGCAGCGCTGCAAGCCCATCTTCGCTGGCTCACACACACAAGCCGGTGGGTCTGCGCCCATCTCGTTTGGCTCGTGCTGGGGCAGCAGAAACTGATCCCACGTCAGCTGTAGAGGGCATTAGGGAGCGGCCGTTGCAGAGCCCCATCAATACATCTACTAATAATGCCTTAGCATTAGCAAACCACTCACATCCCAGCCACTAGCCACTGGGGCCACTTTGTTCGTGCAGACCTATTGTTATTAGTGAGGTTGGTGTGTGTGTGTGTTGGGCAGCTACCTATGTGTACATGTGCATGTGGACGAATTTAAATCAATCAACCTATAATATCTCTACACTAAGTGATTCATTGTCCCAAGTCAATCACTGGTACCCAGCCCTGGTCAATGATGTCTGCTCTGCACGCTTGATCTAATTGCATGTTGTGTGTGCCCTTGAGGAAGGAACACACACACACACACAACCACACACACACACACACACACAACCACACACACACACACACACACACAAGGGCAGATGGATGAAGTGCCTAATGCGAGTGGCTGGAAAGCGTCTGCTTAGCACAATGCTAATGGCCGTCCCTCTGGTGCGGTGGCCTAATTAGCCAGACAAACCCCCACCTCACCCCCCGACCACTCACCTCCACAAACCCCCCACCTCCCGCTCCGGCCACTTGGTTAAAGGAGTCCAAAATTCCCCCCTCCTCCTCCTCTGTTTCCCTCCTTTTCTCTCCTCCTTTGTTCCCTCCTTTTCTCTCCTTCTCCTCTCTTCTCTCTGTTTCCCTCCTTCTCCTCTGTTCCCTCTGTTTTCCTCCTTTTCTCTCCTCCCTGCTGTTCACTCCATCACTTTCTTTTTGGGTGTTGGTTTGGCGAGGGCGTTTTCGCCTCCCTGGCTCTGCCCTGATAAGGATAAGGGGTTCACTTAGCACCTCCTGATTACTCTCCCCCTCCTCTCTCTCTCCCCCTCCTCTCTCTCTCTCTCTCTCTCTCTCTCTCTCTCTCTCTCTCTCTCTCTCTCTCTCTCTCTTTCTCTCCATCCCTCCTGTGACTCTGCTCTCCTTTCTTCTCCAAACACATTTTAGAGGCCCCGCCGCCTGCCTCTCGGCTGGAGTCCAAATGAATTCTCTGCTCCTAAGCACTTTGGGCTCTTGAGACGCACTCTCTTCTGCAGCGCTGAAAAGGTCACCCGAATAATCGAGCTCTCCATCGGAGACTTAAAGTGTTCTGCTTTTTCCACACCTGTCTGTATCCTCACTAGATTAGTGCAAGTGGAAGTTAGTGGAGGGTGTTTTCTGCTCCTTAACTGAAAGTGGCTGAGCTTGTCACTGTGGCTCGGCTCGCTCTGGTTATGTTGAGCTTATGCTGGTTCCGCCCACTTATCTCATGCCAATGAACACGTGTCAGGGAGGCTGGGACTGTGTTCAACATATGCGCCATATCACAGTGCCCTGTTCAGCCGAGTCCCACTGCCGTATGCGATGTCTCTCATCTCAATTTGCCTGCCTCTCTCTCTCTCTCTCTCTCTCTCTCTCTCTCTCTCTCTCTCTCTCTCTCTCTGTTATAATTTTAAGTAGACTGAAGCACAGCTCTTGATCTCTCTGTTCTGTGCCTGACAGATTTGACTCGTAGTTTGACACCCCAGTGGAGCACAAAGTCACTGATTTATGATTCCCTCCATAAAACATCAGCAAGCCCATCATTTCCCTCACTTACGTGTGAAGTGTGAAGTGCTTCACTTCCGCGGAGCTGTAAGTGTTTAATGCCGTTTGATAGCTCTTGTTTTGTGTTTAATGTCCTTTATTAATCATGTCTCAAAGTGGGCTTTCCACGAGCGGCGTTCTTATACAAATAAGCATCTCTTGAGCCGCCAATTAGGATGTGCTGTGTGTTCCAGCCGGAGATCCGCGGTGGATCTGATGGGAGAAGCTCAAATAGATCTGTCCCCGTTGTGTCACTTCTCATCTCCTGCTTCCCCTCCTCTCTCTCCTCCACTCTCTTCCTCTCCATTCCCCCTCTCTCTTTTACCTCCTTCGTTATTCTCTTTTACCTCCCATTTCTTTTTCATGGCCTGCTCTCACTCTCTTCTTTTTGTTTCTCCATTCTCTTTCTCTCTTTCTCTCTCTCCCTCTTGCTCTCTGTAGAGGCCTTTGATGTGGTGTTGCGTCTGGGCCGGAACGCCACGCTCCTGATGCTCCGCGAGGACTTCCCTGGCCTGGGCGGCGGAGCGTCCAGCGCAGTGGGGCAGCTGTTCCTGGAGGTGTCGCTCTACATCCTGGGCTCGGACTCGCGCGTGGACCACATGGTGGCCGGCTTCTTCTCGCGCCTCTTCCCGCTGGCCTACCGGCGGCTGCTGGGCGGCGGCACCTCAGCGCCGGCCGCGTCCGACGAGTGCCTGCGCGGGGCCTGGACCCAGGGTCCGTCCGGCGGCGCGTTCGGCGCCTTCCCCAAGCTCCTGATGACCCGCCTGTCGCGCTCGCTGCTGGCCACCCGCGTCTTCCTGCAGGCGCTCAACCTGGGCATCGAGGTGGTCAACACCACGCAGCACCTGCGGGCCGGCCGGGAGTGCGGGCGTGCGCTGCTGCGCCTCTGGTACTGCCCGCGCTGCCAGGGCCTGGTGGAGGGCGGGCGGCCGTGTCCGGCGCTGTGCCTGGGCTCCATGCAGGGCTGCCTGGGCGGCGCGGCCGAGGTGCAGCCCCACTGGCGGAGCTTCGTGGACGGCCTGGGCCGGCTGGTGGAGAGCATGCGGGGCGACCAGGACGTGGAGGCCGTGGCGCTGGGCATCCCCGCGCTGGTCAGGAGCGCACTGCGCCACGCTACCGCCACCAGGAGCCACATCAACACCATGGTGAGTGGAGCAGAGCCACACACACACACTTCCACACTCGCAATCCAGATCAGTCCAACACTGAGCCACACATACACACTTCCACACTCGCAATCCAGATCAGTCCAACACTGAGCCACACACACACACTTCCACACTCGCAATCCAGATCAGTCCAACACTGCTTTATGAGCATGTACACAAACAAAACAGCACAACAACTTGTTCAATAACATCACAACACTGAGAACGTTGAGAGGAACAAAGGGATAGGCTGAATAGTAACAGTAACATGAAAAGTTGTGTGTACACTCGTCCTCTCTCTCTCACTCTCTCTCCTTCTCTCTCTTTGTCACTCACTTCCCTCTCTCCTCCCTTTCCTCCCTCCCTCTGTCTCATTTGTGGGTCTTTTTCCCGCTCTAGTTATTTCTAGTCTGACAACGTTCTTGTAGAAAAAGTTCAACAGAGTGTCATTGTCGTCGTTTAATCGTCCTCTGAAGGGAAATGAGATTTTAGTCTTTGTGTGTGGACTGTGTGCGTACAGTATGTGAGTTTAGCGTTGGATAGACATTTAAATCTCATCTGACTAAATCCTCTGTAATCCTACTATTTAGCTCTATTTTGCCAGAAACCACACACACACACACACACACACACACACACACACACACACACACACACACACACAGACACAAACACACACATACATACATACATACATACACTCACAAACACACACATACCTAGCCACCCTTCCACTTGACACTTGACCAGTCTGAGCACTATTAAAGGTCTGCCTAACCTCGCACTCATGTGCTTTCCAAGAAGACCTGTGATGTGTTTGAGTCAAACTCTCCCCTTTCAGCATGCCATAGTGAGTTTAAACTGCAATAACACACTTGAGTGGTTTGCAAGCGTGTGTGTGTGTATGTGCATGTGGTGTGTGTGTGTGTGGTGTGTGTGTGTGTGTGTGTGTGTGTGTGTGTGTGTGTGTGTGTGTGTGTGTGTGTGACTCTTTAGGAGCTGAAGAGATGCTCATGTTTTATTGAATGCTGGGGAGCACTGGAGCTTGTTCAGCACGCTGTTTGAGCAGGGTGGGAGAGTGCTGAACTTTTCACTTTCACACTCATTCTTCCAGCAGTGACCTGGACACACACACACACACACACACACACACATTATTTATTAACACAGGCTCTGCCCTCACTTATTCGGCAATTCTGAGTGTGTTTGATGCCTTCGCTAGTGCCACAAAAAAAGCCTGTGAAGCGGCGCTCAGAGCAAAAGTACTAAATTCTACATATCTGACATAACGCCGAACGTATAGAGAGAGAAAGAGAAAGAGAGAAAGAGATTGCATGAATAGTGTTTTGCGTGAAGAGAAGAGCCCTAAGAGATAGGGCCTTATGGATGGGAGCTGATTTGTGATGCGGTTGGAGCGTGTGTGTTGGGTGGGTGAGTGACACTCTGCTTGCGTGGACGTCTGTCGCTGGGCGATGTGTGACACATGCTAATGTAGACCGCTCTGCTCCAGCTCCCTTTATTTACACGTCAGCTTTTCTCACACCTTAAACACACTAATCTGACACTCCCAATCCCCCGGTGCACACACACACACACACACACACACACACACACACACACACACACTCACAGACACACACACACACACTCACTCACAGACACGCACAAACAGAGTCACTCACACACACACACACACACACACACACACACTCACAGACACACACGCACACACAGACTCACTCACACAGACACACACACTCACACACACACACACGCACGGCTGATGTGGAGATGCGTTTGTCACGTCCAGCAAGGCCCCCTTAACAAATCTCCCGTGCCGCTCCACACGGACGTCCTGCTTCCCTCAGCATCTTTCCTGCCTGTGTGGGGTTTTTTCCCGGTAAGCAGATGGAGGTCCTGCAGACTGGCAGGCTCGGTCAGGCAGACCGCGTCCAGCAGTGTGGGGTGTCAGGGCTTCCGCCGGGGAGGGCAGTGGCCAGGACGAGCTATCTGGGCTGGGCAGGGCTGGACAAGGCTGGCTGCTGCATGGCGCCTCATCATTTTAGCGCCAGATTTAGCTCAGCGTGGAGGGGATGTGAGTGAATGTGTGTGTCTTTTGTCTCTCTCTGTGTGTGTGTGTGTGTGTGTGTGTGTGTGTGTGTGTGTGTGAGTGTGAGTCTCAGTGTGTGGCTGACAATGGGTTTGTCTGTGTGGCTGGTTGTGGGTTGTGTGTGTGTGTGTGTGTGTGTGTGTGTGTGTGTGTGTGTGTGTGTGTGTGTGTGTGTGTGTGTGTGTGTGTTAGTCAGTGAGTGTGAGTGTGTGAGTGACAGCGGTGTGCCGTGAATGTGTCACACTGTGCCAGAGCCCTCTGCTCTCCTCAGCTGCTGAGGCTGCAGGCAGAGGCAGTAATGTTGCCACGGCGAGTAATTAGAAGCACAGGTGGAAATTTGACGAGGGCGCGTGTTTGATTTTCAGGTGGGCACTTCAGCACTTTGATTTAAATTTGAGCGCTAGATTGTCTGGCTTTTTGACATGTCCTGTCTGCCCTTCATCTGTAGGGTGTGTGTGTGTGTGTGTGTCTGTGTTCATCTGTGTGTGTCTGTCTGTCTGTCTGTGGTTGTGCGAGTGTGTTCCTGTCTATGTCCTTTCTCCAGACCACCATTCGAAGGTCATTGTGCCAGGGACAAAGACAACTGTTACTATTCTAAATTTCCCTCTCTCTCTCTCTCTCTCTCTCTCTCTCTCTCTCTCTCTTTCTCTCTCTCTTTCACTCTCTCTCTGCCTGACTCCATGTTCCTCTAATTGCCCCATACGCATTTAAAACGGCTAACCGCTAGTGTGCTAAGGCGCTCTGATGATAGTAATAGGCAGCGTAATAAGAGTAAAGCTCGTATGTAATCCTGAGCGCTCCATTGGAGTGATGATATGAGAGCACATTAGCGTGTTGGCCGCCCCCACACCCCCCCAGCTCCTTGTGCCGCTGCCTGTTCTGTCGAGGTGGCAGGCTAATTTCATGGCTCACACTGGCGCTAAAGAGTGTGTGTAAGTGGCTCCTCTGAAGCGCCTGCTCAAACGGTTGCATGCACTAAATCAAGGGCTTTCTCTGTGCGCCCCGTCGGCTGTTCCAATCTCAGAGTTGTTCCATGGCAACGTTTGCGCCCACACCCCACCTTCAGTGCGTACAGTACCGTGTGTCTGCTGTGCCGTGTGTCTGCTGTGCCGTGTTTGTGTGTGACGCTAGTATCCGGGGCCTGTAGCCACATCATTCATCAACAGTGAACACGGAGGGATTCTCTTACACCTTATTTCCCCTCCGTATCTCCTCTTCCGCCCTCTGCTTTACATTCTGTCCATCTTTCTGTTCTCCACCCTCATTCACTCTTTCTTTCCTTCTCTCTCTCTCTCTCTCTCTCTCTCTCGCTCTCTCTCTCTCTCTCGCCTGCTCGCTGCTCTGAATGAAGATGCATGATTTATGAAGCTCTATTTTTACTAGTTACCGAGCAGAAGAAACAGAGAACCGGCGACAGAGAGAGAGAGAGAGGAGATGAGGGAGGAGGTGAAGAAAGAGAGGAAGAGAAGATTGAGAAAGAGAGGAAGAGGAGAGGAGAAAGGGAGGAAGAAGAGAGAGAGAGGAAGAGGAGAGAGACAGGAAGAGCTGAGGAGAAAGGGAGGAAGAGGAGAGGAAGAGGAGAGGAGAAAGAGAGGAAGAAAGAGAGAGAGGAAGAGGAGAGAGAGAGGAAGAGGAGAGAGAGAGGAAGAGCTGAGGAGAAAGGGAGGAAGAGGAGAGGAGAAAGAGAGGAAGAAAGAGAGGAAGAGGAGAGAGAGAGGAAGAGCTGAGGAGAAAGGGAGGAAGAGGAGAGAGGGAGAGGGTATGAAGAAAGAGAGTAAGATGAGAGGAAGAGGAGAGGAGAAAGAGAGGAAGAGGAGGGAGAGAGGAGAGGAGAAAGAGGAAGAGGAGAGGAAGAGGAGAGGAGAAAGAGAGGAAGAGGAGGGGGAGAGGAGAGGAGGAAGAGGAGAGGAGAAAATTATTTTGAAGTGAGAGGCTGAGAGAGGCTGAGGGTTGGGGCTGTGCATTGTTCCTAGCGCATGAGGACCTGGGGTAGGTGAGTAATGCTGCAGAGAGAGAAGGGCTCTTCACAAAGAAACCTGCTGAAGACTTCACCTCTAGGAAGGCAGGAAGCTCAGGCCTGCATAGCCACCAGCTTGAATGCCGAGAAAGGCTCGCCGCTCTTTGAAAGATTATGCTTTCAGGCTCCACTGGCTGTTAAGGGTTTTACCAACACCACATCTTGAGGTGCTCTTGTGATTTCAGCACTGAGTGCTGAATGGGGCCCTCCTCTTGAGCTCAACTGCTGTCATTGTCAAAAAGTCTTTTACACTCTAGATGTGACCTCACCTGAAGTCGCTCTGAGGCATCTTCACAGTGTCTTCCTATCAGTTAAATGTCTATAGAGTGCTCTCTATCTCTCTTTGTCTCTGTCTCCTTCTCTTTTTCCTCTCTCTCTCTCTCTCTTTCCCTCTCTTCCATGCCCAAAGGCTCTGGCAGGCATAGTGCTCAGCCTGTTATAGTGCCTGAAGATGCTGCTGGCAAATGGTCCTTCACAGGGAACATGAATCACCTGCTGTCTGCCATGATTTAGTCTCTCTGGGTCTCCACCCATCATAGTTATGTCCAATGATCCATCATAGTTATGTGTGTCTTATGTAGCATACATCAGCTAGAGTTTATCACAAGTTAAGTATTTGACTTATGTATGTATTTCAATCTGTATACAGTACTTATTGAAATGGTTTTGTGAGTGCTTGTGTATGTTCTGTTTGGTCTTTCCTATGGAAGAGTGTGTGACTTTATTTTTGTTTGCCTTTTACCTGTTTGTTGTTATGGGTGTGTACGTGTGTGTGTGTGTGTGTGTGTGTGTGTGTGTTTGTGCGTGAGTGTGTGTGTGAGTGTGTGTGTGTGTGTGTGTGTGTGTGTGTGTGTGTGTGTGTGTGTGTGTGTGTGTGTGTGTCTGTGTGTGTGTGTGTGTGTCTCACCTGTCCTTGGCTGTATGGATGTGATAAAGGCTGCTATGATGAGGGGAGGGATTTCAATACACTCTTGTTGAGACGGCACTATTCTTTTTTCCGCTCAACTCCTTTACTTGCTTCCTCTCTCTCCCTCCCTCTCTCTCTCCTTCTCTCTCCCTCTCTCTCTCTCTCTGGTGGCATTACGCACGCAGCCTCCAAAGCTGATATTAATACCCAGCTAATGAGTACCTGAAGATAGTAAACAATGGCTGCAGTATCACTTTCAGTCTGTCTCGTTTCTCCTTCCTTACTGTATCTTTCTCTGACGGTCTCTCTCTCTCTCTCTTTCTCTATCTCTCTTTCTCTCTTGCTCTGTCTTTGTCCCTCTATCAGACACTCAATTTATCTTTTCTTCTCAAAGTCACATATAAAATACTTTCAAACTGGGACGATGGCCCGTAAGTCATTGAGGAAGGAGAGAAGAATAGGAATTGGATGAGAATAAAATGGGAAATTTCTCATAAGGACATCACAGAATAAGCATATCTAATGGGAAGTTATTTAAGAAATGTGAAAGAAAATGAATTTAATCTTCTTTCACTGCGGGGGTCTGAGTGCGAATGCAGATGTTTGTCTCTCCTGCCAAGTCTATCACTGGCAGACTCCAGTGTTGGTTAAGCCACGGTCCCCCAAAATCATCTTTGATCGAGCAATTAATTGGAGGGACTAATTAAATTTCTCTCAACTAATTATGCTTGTAAATTTGATTTCTTTTTATTTCTTTTTAAATGGTAAAATCTATCGGCGGATGTCGGACATCTTTCCTCACGTCATTTCTGCACATGCAGGGGGTCTGTAACAGACGAGGATGTGGAATGCTTGCATCACTTCTTAATGAGAAGGATTATTTTATCATGCGGAGACATTGTGTGTTCTTGGTGGTTATTATGAAAGGGACCAGTGTCAGGAGACTTTTCTGGTAGCCTATACAATTGGCCAAGGTGGTATGGGTATGAATTTCCTAATAGTGGACAGTGAACTGTATGCACAAGGCTCTGTAAAAAGCTTGTTTCGGGTTATTAGTATTGAAAATGAATACATTTCCCTGGCTTACTTTAGTTCCTGTAGAGTCCCATTAAAATATGCAAATATCATCAGGAGGCAACATCATACACAGATACATCCTGAACATACCTAAACTATAATAGCTTTTCATAACCTCAGAAAAGCATTTGTTTTTGCTTTTGTATTTCAGTTCAACGGCCTGGGCTTGCTTGGTTGCCCAGTTCAGCACAGATAAACACTCCAAATGGAACTCTAATGCTTTCTCCAGAGGTTATGATTATTGGCTGTTATCACATTTCACTTTTTTCTTGGATTATACAGTTTACAGTGAATTGTGGTTTGTCTGTACTGCATATTGTATATATTATAATCTGGTGTGCCTGGTATATGCCGAGTAGAGTTGAGTTCATAAGCTAGCTCTGGAGGCGCATTTGAATGTTGTTCAAGGCCCCGTGCTTCGTGCTTCGACCGAGAGATTCCTCTGTGCCCAGACGCCTCTGCAGGTTGCTGGGGTCAAATTTGTTTGCCGCTTTTTTAAATTGGGGTGATCAGGCCATCACTCCAGTTTTCTCGGAAATACAGCTTACCCTACGAGGCTGAGAAATTGTTAGTGCTTTTTCTCTTCATCTCCCTCTTTCACTATCTCTCTTTCTTTCTCTCTGTCTCTCTCTCTCTCTCGCTCTCTCTCTCTCTCTCTCTCTCTCTCTCTCTGTGTACCGTCCACCGACCCCCTCCCTGTGTCGGTCTCCCGCTAATTCTCCGGTGTGCCGTGTCTCCCGGGAGGTGTGTGGGAGCTCACACAGGGCACGCAACACACGCTACTCCCACAACCAATCGCATTAATCACGGCCTGGGGGACAGCGGCCCATGGAAATTACACGAGGAGAGCTGTTCCATGTTGCGGCGCAGACTAGCCGCTAATGATTTCCCCTGAGCGGGAGGGGAGAGATAGCAACTGTGTGTGTGTGTTTGTGTGTGTTTAGATGTGTAAGGGTATATTGTGTTCAAGTCTGTTCCATCACAATTGCAGTCCTCCCTCAGCGTCTCTGTTTACTGTGTAATTGAAGCTTTCCTTACTTACATCTTAATTGGAATTGCTGAGTAATAACTGTTCTGTCAAAGCCCATTTGTTGCAGCGGAGGTGTACAGTGATAACACACAACATCAAAGTGCAAAAAGGAATGTGGAAAATGAAAAAGAAAAAACTGTGTGATTCACCTTGATCTCTCTTGAGGCATAGAGATTCTTGAACGCACAGAATTACAACCTTTGCTTAATGTGCCTTGCTTGTCTCTCTCCTTCTCTCCTCTCCCTCTCTCCCTCCCTCTCTCCCTCCCTCCCTTTCTAACCATTTATTTCTGGTTAGTCGATAGGAGAACGGTATATCGATCTGTACTGATGAGATGCCCAGTAGATTAGCTTTCAGCACATGTGCTCTGTGGTTCTGTCTCGTACATGAGCTCCTTATTGGTTGAGTGTAGGCGTGTGCACTCTGATGACATCGCTAGTCCTCAGGTGTGTTTGTTTTCCTCCGTGTTTGTGCCCGGGCATTTGGGTTTGTTTGTGTGTACACGAGTGCATCTGTTTGTGTGTCTAACTGTGTTTACATGTGTGTATGTAGTGTGTGTATATATATATATATGTGTGTGTGTGTGTGTATATGTGTGAGGATTAATTTAGTATTGTCTGTTGTTCGATTGTGAGTATCTGTGTGTGTGTGTGAGGATTCCATTAGTGTTTTCTGTTGAGTATCTCTGTGTCTCTGTGTATGTGTGTGTGTGTGTATGAATGAAGATGTCCAGCTTTAACCCCCCCCCCCCCCCCCCTGTCCCATCAGCGTTCAGTGCCTCCGGCTTTAGTGTGCCTGAGCACAGTGCTGTATTCATTTAAGGCAAGCGGACACAATTAGCCGTTAACATTACAAGGCAGGATTAAGCCTCTGCCTGAAAACCCAGGGGAAATTAAACCGCCGGCGAATCATTAAACCACAAGCAAAACATTAACAAGCATTTGCATTTTTATTGCACCTGAAAAGAATGGCATCTCTCCATTATCTCACTCAGGCAGAGAAACAGGGAGAGAGGGAGGCAGAGAGAGAGAGAGAGAGAGAGAGAGAGAGAGAGGAAGACAGAGAGAGAGAGTTTATTTATTGTTATGATGTTGCCCCGCTGAAAAAGAAGAAAAAACAGTAGTGTTTTTCGATGGGGAGAACAAGGAACCTAATTTACACTCCGAGTGTCTGCCGAGGGTTACGATTAGAGAAAGAAAGAGGCGGAAAAAAAGCTATTGGTGTACGAAACAATGACTTAGCTTCTTTGTCATGTAAATCCTATTGTCACCGGGAATAAACAAATTGAGAAATAGGCAGCCATGGAGGAATGGCTGCACTAGATAAAAGGAGGGGAAAGTTTACTGTTTGGGGACGGCACATTTTATTACTTCAATGTTAAGCCAAACTATTATTTGGACTGTTGTGTGGGAATGTCACAAGCTGTGTGGAGAGGCGTATCCTGACCTTGGGTGCTTTGTCCTGTTTTCCTTCTGCAGGTGAGCAGTGTGTGTGCGCACGCGCCTGCACGTGTCTCGCGGTCCGTAGCGGCCGCCCCAAACCCCCCAAGAGTCGCCCTGGCGTCACGCAACCCCCAACCTGTGGACTTTGACCCTGAGGAGACCCTGTCTGGTCGGCGCAGGTAATTGTGTGTTTGGGGTGGGGAGGCCTATAGCGGGCGGGTTATTGGCTCTCCTCCAGAAGCTGACCTGAGATCAGTGGGTGCCCATGGGACGAGCATCAGCACTCATTAGGCTTAATGGCTTAGCGCCCACCACAACACCTCTCACCACTCCACTGACCTTCAGTGAGGCTCTTAATTGGTCATCCAATTTGGTTTATGCGTAAACACCCTGTGGAGCCTGTTTAAAATGAACTCTGTGATCGTGGGCTTGCAAAATCAGATTCAGCTGAGTTATAAAGTATGCACCACTACCCACATACCTACACACAGTGAATCACAGTGCATACAGCTTCTGACAGTCGCCTCTCTAACCATCAAATTTTTCGCTCTTCAATCCATTTTTTTAAATTCTGCCGTTACAAAAAGGCAATCCAGAAATGTCGCACTGTGATTTTTGAGGGGGACAGACAGCACGAGCACAGCACAGGCTTTCTAGTGAGCGGGAGACGGGCGGGCGGGCTGGGATGCTATGCTAATGTGAGCTGCGCTGCTCTTAATTAAGGATCTGCTTGTATGGCCTCAGAGTGAGTGTGCTGCTCTTGCTGTCACTGTCTGGCCCTGTGCTCTGCCCTCACCTGCCCACCACAACCCTCCAGCTCTCTCCAAAGGGCTCCATCCCCTGCTCACAGCACCAGCGCTGCCTGAGCTCTAATGAGTGCCAAGCCTGTAAGGTTGGACTTGTGAGCAACACAGAAACAGGTGTGTGTGTGTGTGTGTGTGTGTGTGTGTGTGTGTGTGTGTGTGTGTGTGTGTGTGTGGCGCATGATGAGTGTGAGTGCGAAGCTGACAATCGTGACAGAGAGAGCCTCATTAACACAAGAGGGCATCTCCCGCCGTGGCAGTGACATTGAGCTAACCCGCCCGCCCGCCTTATCCCCTCTCCTCTCCTCTCCTCTCCTCTCCTCTCCCCTCCTCTCCTCTCCTCTCCTCTCCTCCTCAGTTCCATGCCTCTCAACCTCTCCCCTCTTCCTCTCTCCTCGGACGAACAGATGAGAGGCCTGACCGGTCCTGTGTGTTGGACCTCGCTGCCCGTGCAGCTTCATGTCAGTTACAAGGGGGAAGAGCCCTGCCAGCCTGTGAGTTTCCACGGGCCCCCTAGGACACTAATTGGGCCGGGTTTCATTCAGCACGCCACTCAGTCAGGCCCTCACTGTGATGCCTCGTGTTTTTGCTCCTCGTTTGACACTCTCCACTTCCTCTTTCTCTTGTTCCCACTCTTTTATTTTGGTCTTATCACTCTCTCTTTCTCTCTCTCTCGCTCTCTTTATCGATCGGTTTGTATATCTATCCGTTTCCTCCTCTCCTATCTCTCCATCTGCAGGAAGTTCATCTCCGGTCTGCGGGGCTTCGGCTCTTTCTACAGTGGCCTGGGGGAGGCGCTGTGCAGCCGCGAGTCAGCCTTGCTCAACGACTCCCTCTGCTGGAACGGACAGGAAATGACCGACAAGTGAGTACAATCCACTGACACATCCACGCAACATATCCATTCCAGTTACTCAGAACAAGCAGAGGTGCAAATGTCCAGCCTGAGAAAGTAAAAGTCCTACCATGTGTTTGTTCCAACCATTCACTAAACCAGCTGATTCTAACAAGCACAACTCCTCAGCCAGGTAGCTCAACTCATTTGTGAAATCACCTGTGTCAGTAGTGCACAGGCAGAACCAACACATGGTGGGACTTTTACTCTCTTACGCTGGACATGCTGAAGCTGCCTAGAAGAAGCTTTTATCATGACAGTCCTGCAGTACAGGGCAGACATATAGAAATGACCTATCAGCGCCTGTATCCTGTGTGCTTTCATAGTGTAGAGGTGCTTTGGATGCATCACAGTGAGAGCAGCAGAATCTCTGCCAGCAGTCCCGTTGTCTGCCAAACTCACTTCTCAGGCAGCACATCTGTGCAGCCTCCATCCCTGTGTCTTTGGAGGATCCATCAGACGGAGAAATAGCCCCTTTAGAAGAGGCTTGGGGATGGATGGTGCCTGGGACAGAGTGTTAAAGGTTGGGAGGGAGAGTTGACCAGCCTTAAGGCCGACCGCAGCAGACTTACAACCACCAAACCCTCAGAGGGACCAAGTGCTAGCACTCGTAATAGCCATTCAAGTGCTGCCCACACACACGCACACACTCACCCCGTGCGCACACACACACACACACACACACACACACACACGCACACACAGTTGAACAACAAGACATTAAAAACCACTTCTACTATCATGATTTTGACTTTGGGCATTAAAGCTGTGCACATAAATTTCCTCCCGGCTCATTTTATTCACACGCTGCGTGTTTTCTTTCTGGGGTTGAATGAAGTAGGGTCACTTGGCAGGATTTCTGCTGGCTGGCTCTTTCTTTGACAGGGCTGTTAGTGTAAATCTCAGGCTTGGTGTGTGTGTGTGTGTGTGTGTGTATGAATGTGTGGGTATGAGGAGGCTATGAGGGTGTGTGTGTGTGTGTCTGTGTGTGTGTGTGTATGCATTTGTAAGTGTGTGTGTGTGCCTGTGTGCATGTGTCTGTGTAAGTGTAAGTGTGTGTGTGTGTCTGTGTAAGTGTGTGTGTGTGTGTGCTTGTGAGGATTATTAATGTCACCGGCTGCTGATGCTCTCGGCCGCTTTAATCATTCGTTAGCCACTGGTGGCTGGCTGCTGGCGTGGGCCTGTGTGGAATGTGAATGTGTCATATTTCTCTGTGCCCTCCATGTGATTCTTCTGCTCTCCACACTCCTGACTCTTCCCCATCAGCACCCACTCAGCCCCCCCACCCACCCACCCACCCACACACACAAACACTGCACTGGGCACAATGACTGCGTTTACTTGCACTTCAGTATCCCGGTTATTTTGAAGTATTCCTCTTTTGTATTTGCGCATGTAAATATACCGATTTCAGAACCCTTCAGTACCGATTTCAGAAGCCCTTATCCTGATTTTGAATAACCAGGTTATGCTAGGTGGAGTACTCCGAAGGAAACCAGGGTACTGCTCCATGTTTGAACCTTATCCTGGTTTCTCATGCAAACTCGCAATTAGCTAATAGAACTTTATCCATCATGTATACAGGGATATTAATAACCAGGTTTTTCTGTGTTCATGTAAACACCTGTATACCATATCCTGAATATGATCAAAATCGGGATAAGCTTGTTCTAAGTTTGTTATGTATGTTTTGTTTTTGTGTATGTGTATGCTGTACTATGCCATATACTCTATATTGAGTATGTATATGGTATGTGTTGATGTGTTTGTTTGTGTGGGTGTGAGCTGGGTCCATATGTGGTCTCAGTGTGTGTTTCTACCCTGTGTGTGTGTGTGTGTGTGTGTGTGCGCTGGGTCCATATGTGTACTCAGTGTGTGTTGCTACCCTGTGTGTGTGTGTGTGTGTGTGTGTGTGTGTGTGTGTGTGTGTGTGTGTGTGCGCTGGGTCCATATGTGTACTCAGTGTGTGTTTCTACCCTGTGTGTCTGTGTCCCATATGGGGCGTGCTGCTCCATTCTGTAGCTCTGTGGGTCTCCCTCCCAGGCTTGTCTCTATCCACTCACAAGGTTGGTGTGTGAGAGCACATATCCTGACAGTATGTGTACCCAGTTTGAGTGTGAGTGTGTGTGAGTGTGTATGTGTATGTGTGTGTGTGTGTGTGTATGAGTGTGTGTTGCATCTGTTAAGAAACGGTGGCGTGTCTCTCCTTCACGGAGGCGCCGCAGGCCTGGGACGAGTCGCCGCGGAGAGGACGGTGGGCGAGTAAAACGGCCGAGTCAGAAGCGCCGAGCGAAGTCGCTCCCCGAGGGCGCGGGCAGACGGGTGTCAGCGGGGCACGGCCACCCCACAGGGGTTAATTAGGAGAGGAGGATGAGAGAGGGAGGGAGGGAGGGACACAGTGGTGGGGAGGGAGGGGAGACGCAGGGACGCAGTGGAGACAGGAAGGATTGTCCTGCAGCCCCCACGGCTCCCGGGCCGCCCATCCCAGATCGCGCCTGGCCCGTGTTGGAGTGTGTGTGTGTGTGTGTGTGTGTGTGTGAGTGTGTGAGTGTGAGAGAGTGGCCAAGATGTTTGGCAGGGTTTTAATGAGTGTGCAGCGCTGCCAAACCGAGTGACCTTGATAGCTGGATTGAGCTGAGCTGTACATTATGATGCGAGCAGTGCTTGGGAAAAAAGCACACACACACACACACACACACACACACACACACACACACACACACACACACACACACACACACACACACAGACACACACAAACTGTCCTGAAGAACTGTGAATGACAGTTTAAAAAAAATTGCACTGCTTAAAAACTTTCAGCCACAGAAGTTTTAACAAGCCAACAGGGACTAATGTAGAAGAGCTATGGTCTAGAAACTATACCAGTTGTGAATGTACTGAAGTGCATTATTATTTAGAGTTGCATTGTGGAGGATCGGAGGTGCATATTCAGCATACATACCCAGTAATTGTGGGTGTGCTGCATAATCCAGCCTTGTGCCTCAAACTACCGAGCTGTTAAAAGATGCATTTAGACATCTGATGTTTTATTTGGATTGTATGCATTTTTAGTTATTTTTGTCTGATAGATCTGCATTGTTGATACATTTATTTAGCGTTTCTGGTGTCTTACTGTAGATAATGAGCTGGAACTGCACCGTTATGGTTGGCTGGAGGCCTAGTGAGTACAGCGATAGATGCCCAATGCAGTGCACATTAGTGGATAACAATAGGCTTTGCCATATACATAGCTAGTATGAACAATGCAGGGTTCCCACTGCTCCTTGAAAACCTGTGAAAAGTGGAAAATGGTTCCCCATTTCACACACACCCTCATGCAGGTTGGCTGACATTGCTTAACTCGCCTTATAAAATATTGTAAGCATTTACCGGTTTTCATATTAACCGTGAAATATGGTCCATATGATATGATTGGAATGTTAAGCTCTATTTTGGACTATTGTTCAGTATATTTTTAGCTAGACATGGTTTGAAAATGCCTGCATCTGTAAAGGGGAGTGTGACCGTGAGCTTCTCCACCAGAAGAGTGATGATGAGTTATTTGCCAGTGATGAGGAGAACCACACTGATGTGTAGCGGATGGAGTCAGCAGTCACCCGGTCTGGTGTTTGTGCTGCAAGTGTATTACTGTGGAGAAGTGGCTTCGAGGCCGCGTGGGCTGACTGCTCCGCCCCTTTTCTCCATATGCTATATAGGAAGTGGGATGAGGAATGCCAGGAGGGCGAGCATATGAGTGTATGGTGCCATGCCTGCCTGAAGTACCAGTCACACTGTCAATACTGTCATTGATAAATGGAAGAGTCCTGGAAAATAGTATGTAGAAAAGAGTGGGAAGTCTATATTTACATGGCTTACATGGCCAATATCTGAATGTGTGTCGCTGTCTGCTGAAGCTGTCTTTGTTGGGCACAAAAACGCCCAGTTATGATGACCTCCTGCTGAAAGGCTCATTCTCCCCAGCTCCTTCACTAAGTGGAGAAATGATAAAAGTGCCATCAGGTGCCCTCAGCTGCCATTCCAACACTAACCTATCAGTGACCTGCTCACACAGGACCTCACCTGCTGAGGGGTGGCCAGCCTGTGGAATGGACTCTTCTCACTCACTCATAAGTAATAACATCTGCTCATCTCCTCCTAGTGGAGGGTGCCGCTGCATTATTTATGTGCTAATTAATGCTGGGAGGTGAGCTGACAGCAGCGGTAATAAGAAGAATAGATAAGTGTGGAGGAGAAGTCATTTGGTTTAATGAAGAGCTCGGCAAGGCGGGCGTGAAGTTTTGAGGAATGGCTTTGATGGGGAACTCGTGAGCGGGATGGTGTCATTGCACAAAAAAGGGTGATGATATCATTCCCTCTTTTTTCCCCCTCTTCAGTTGCCTAGCATGAGCTATTTTTCTCCCGACTCCAGATGACTTTTTGGACTTGGACTGGTGAAAGCGGCGCGCTTAACTCTCTCTTTGAGGCGACAAAGTTGCACTCTGTTTTTAGTTCCTGGCGCACGTCTGGTGCGGAGGCTCAAGCTCTGGCTGTGATCATGCCTCACCAGCTGCCAGTAATCCTCATCAGCCCTGGGCCTGGGACCGCTCCCTCCAAGCATGACCCAATCTAACGACGCCGCGCCGCGCCGAGGCTGAGGCTGAGGCTGTGACACCGCCGCGCGCTGCAATTACAAAACTTTTCTAGGGCTTTCCGTGCCATTAGTCTTTGGCGTCTGTGCCAGCCAGCTCGACTCCGTGAGCGGCCTTGGCTACAGCGCGTGTGTGTGTGTGTGTGTGTGTGAGTGGCGGCTGCCGTCGGCATGGTGGCCTGTGATCTCCGTGCGGCGCGGAGCGCGGGGAGGCGCCGGAGGTGTCGGCTCAGCCGCCCGTCTGTCCCCACGGCCGCCCCGCGCCACATTAGCGCTAATTAGCACTTAATAGGGAGAAATCAGCTGGAACAGCAGCCCCAGGGAGCTCCCCAGGGATGCAGCCAGAGCTCACACTCCCGCCTCGCGTTCTCCACGTCGCCCTGTCTCTCCATCTCCGTCTGTCTCTCTCTTCCCTCCTCGCTCCTCTTTTCTCTCTCTCCATTACCCCATCATCTCTCTCTCTCTCTCCATTACCCCATCATCTCTCTCTCTCTCTCCATTACCCCACCATCTCTCTCTCTCTCTCTCTCTCTCTCTCTTTTCACTCTTTTCTTTCTCTCCCACTCTTTCACCGTCTCTCCCCTCGTACACATTCACTCATAAACACATTGCACTCGTTTACTCTTGCAAAGTCACTGACAAGTTTTCTGAGTGTGTCGCGCCCTCTCTCACACGTCCACGACGCTCA